>NC_048223.1:3652478-3664013 GCF_002007445.2 Ailuropoda melanoleuca
GGGATCGAGCCCCACATCAGGCTCTTCTGCTATGAGCCTGCTTCTTCCTCTCCCACTCCCTCTGCTTGTGTTCCCTCTCTCGCTGGCTGTCTCTATCTCTGTCAAATAAATAAATAAAATTAAAAAAAAAAAAGAGATAATGCTTTAACATAAATACAAAATTTAAAACAATTTTGAACTTTTATATTATTACTATTTGTTAGACCTAATCTACAACTAGATTTTTGTGTTCTATTCAAAATGATGTATATTAATTATCTATCATATTATTGAATTCCAGGTTCTCTTAAAATATGTTTAATTTTTCTAATACTGTTGTTAGATAAAAAGATTCATCTAAAATGGTACCACCTCTTCCGCAATCCAGGCTCAGATGAATTTATTTTGGAAAATTATAGAAACGGTCCTTCCCTTGAGTAGTGTTAACATGTTTGCTCAAATTGTCTTAGCTACTAGTTATTCAATATAATTTGAGTTTTAATTCTTTTCATTATAACTGTTAAAAACAAATTAGTTTTTAGAATTCTTGATTATGCAGGAGTAGGCGCATAGAGAGTGACTGAGAGAAGCAATTTGAATGACAAAGTATTTATCTGGTTTCAGCCCCCCTTGTCAGTCTACTATAGGGGGCAGCACCTGCTCTTGGGCTCTTCAGTAAACTAGGCTCATTTTTTTTTTTCCTCAGCCAAGAACTTGGTACTAATCTAGAAGTTTTAATGAATACAATCAAAGGATTTTAGAGTTAGAAGGGGCACTAAGGACTATCTGCTCTACACTCTGTGATATAAATGAAGAAATTGAGAGAGGCCTAGATAGTGCCCAAAGTTACACCATGAATTCGTGCTTAGAACCAAAAGTAAAAGTACAGATCTCCATGTGTTACTCCAGTTTCCTTCCTCCACACCAAAAATTTAGCAGTGATTTAAAACATTGTGATGCAACATTTTTCATAACATTGGAATCTTAGCAGAAAAAAAAAACCTGTTTCAAATTATTCTAATGTTCTAAATTATTTTTTAAAGTTTATTTTATTAATAAATTCTCTCTCCCCTCCAAACTTTCTCCCCAAAATAAATATCCCCTCCTTTGAAGGTTGGTGGGCAGTGTCTGAGGGCCAGCCCCCGAGTATTAGGAGCAGTCCCTAACTCTGCAGACTGAGGCACTGGGGTGGAATTTCAGTACATCTGAGTGGGTGGGGCCTGGTATTGTGCCTGTCCCTTAGGTCAGCCTGGCCCTCAGGCCGAGGGGGTGGGGTGGGAGTGGGAGGCCTAGTGCAAATGCTGAGGTTTCTTAGTGTCAACTGTCCGGTGTGAGCCAGCTCGGGTGTCCTTTTCTATGCTGGAGCCAGAGACTGTGTAGTGGGACACCCTCTAAGGGTCCTCTGAAGCAAAGGCCCAGGCCTCGCAAAGGTCATACCCCCCATCCTTCCACACCCCTGTTTGCTAGAGTCTGGCTCTGGCTATCTGGGGGGCTGTCTCAGGAGCAGACTGGGGGGCAGGGGCTGGCTCCAGATGAATGAATGAATGTATGATGAATGGGTGGGGCCTCCTGTTGGCAGGCGCTAGGGACTGTCCCTGGATCATCGCCCTTTCAGGAAGGCACTTCCCGCCCGCCTCCTGGATGGGAGTAGTAAACTTCACTTTTCTGCAGCACCCGCCCCAGACCTAGAAGCCAGAAGGCAGTCCCAGCACAAGGACTTGGCTTAGCCTCCCCACCCCCTCAACCCCCACCCACCCACACACAAGATGGGCTACTGCCTTGAGAAGGAAGTGTCCTCGTGCACTGAAATGAAGTTCTCAGACAAGAGTCTAAGCAGCTGAGCAGGGCTGCCTCTGCAAGGGACAGCAGCAGCAGCTGAATCCTGCATGTAGTTGTTTTTTTTATCAGAAAAGCGAGGACAGATGCCTCAAAGCATGGGAAAGGAGTACAAAGGGATGGCAAGTATCTTGAAGCAGGCTTGCATTCTCCCCCAAGCATAGGCTCGCAGGGAGTCAGTCATGGGATAAGGGAGGAGTGGGATTGGGCTAGCAATCGCCAGGTACAGAAAGGGGGGACTGAGAGTTCTTTCTTAGCTCCTAACTTATGCCCTGTCCCTGGGGATCGTGGAATCCTGCTTCTACCGGGCCATTGCATTCAATAGCCAGAGAACAGGAGCGCTGCTGACCTTTCAGCTGCTTCCACAGTTACTTCTTAGGGTTTACAATGTATTTTCTAAGGATAACTCCACAGCAAGCTAGAGGGGCTGTGGAGAAGCCCAAGCAGAAGTCACTGTGAAGTCGCACGGGGGGCATGACTTGCAGTCCGTGAACTTGTAGAGGGCCGCACTCCAGGAACTGTCCCGAGGCCAGGGGTGGTGCCTGGCACCTGCTCCTAGGCAGGGGTCCCAGCAGCGCCTGGCTCCTGTCCCAGCACCAGGAGCCGCAGGAGCAGCGGCAGAAGCGAGCTTGGAACCATGGTGCAAATCTGGTGGCTGTCTCTGTTCCAATGTTTTCAGTTTTAAGCACATACTTATAGTCTACCTCAATAAACCAGAGTAATTTCACAAAAGTCTAACTATAAAGATGAAACTGAATTACTATCTTATAACAGCAACAAAAACATTTAAAATGTTTCTGTCATGGGTAACATAGAAGTTTATGTATTCACCCATTCATCCATTGATACAATGATGGATATGTATGTATATGTATATATGTATACATACATACACACACACACACATATATATTTGTGAATACATGTACTTGTTGTTTGCTAGATTTTTGTGCTTTCGAGAAACGTAATTGTCAGTTCAAAAGGAATATCAGTCGGGCAAAGACAATCCTGCCATTACCCTACATAGGGAAAACTAATAGAGCTCATGGAAAATGGAGCACAACTCTTGCCCAAATGTGACCTAGTCTACCTATTGGCCTGACAGGTGACATACAGATAACATGGCTGGATGGGGAATATTTTATTCAGGAATCAGGCATATGGGATGACAGCAATATTCCTGGCAACTTCCAGTGTCTATTTTATCCCTTTCAATTGCTTTGCTATTATTTTCTCTACTAGTAAAAAATTTGTGTTTTTCCCTGCATTTCATATGTTTGCGTATCTCTCCCCATTCTATTTGGCTTTGTGATTTTCTGTTTATGACATGTTCATGCCACTAGTTTGAGATGTGGTCACAAGACCTGCCTCGACATGGAAATCAGGAGAACTTAACGCTGTTTTCTTCACTGATAACTCTATAACTTTCAAAGGGAAACTATATATTGCTGGTGTTTTCAGAGATTACTTTGTGAATGAAATCATTTGCAAGAGATAGACACAGGAAGGAAATACAAAGTATTTTTATTCTGACAAGGCTATTTTAAGGACATGTGGTGTTCTCTGGCAACAAAAGGTTTACAGAATGGTATAGAATCAGAATTACCCTCTCCTAGGCAGAGCTGGAAGACCAGAGGGATCCCTGCTAGAGGCTTGCCCATATAGAACATACCCCATAGAGGAGCTAGGAATGTGCGCTTTCCGCAAGACAAGCTGCCTCCCCAAAGAGACACAAAAAGAGTGGATGGAGCCACTTAGACCCAGTTCCTTTTTCCAACTCAGTGGCTGGGTTAGTCACTCCTGCTCTCTGAGGCAAGTGCATAAGGGGACAGACAATGGTCAGGAGCGCTCTCTAAGGCCATGCCATTACATGGGGATGTCAGGACAGGAATATAATTGTGGTAGAGGTTGTTTTGTCCTCTCCCATCTCTTCCCCTTCTCCCCTTATATTATACAGCTCCTGATTTCACTGGTTCACAGTGAAGCCTGGAAGAAACTCAATATTTCCCTGAAGAGTTGAGGTGACAAAGTTCTCGTCCATTAAAAGTGAAGTGTGGCAACTTCTTTAAAAGATAACTGAGACATATCATTTGCTTCTCATCGATCCTCTCCTCCTCCCTTTATGCTTGGCCTAGGAAAAACACATCAAGGCTTTGACAGTGGATACCTCTGGAAAGTAGAACTGGGGGAGTCATCTTTATTTTAGATGCTTCGCTATTGCTTGAATTTATTATAATAAATATTAATTTCATAATTTAAAATATTAAAGATAAACTTTTAAATGTTTCCTATAGATGGCCCTCCATAGGATGCCATATTTTAGGACTTCCTAACTTTTGAAGGAACATTAGCATTCATTGGGAGATTTTCCTAAATTTCAATGCAGGGGATCCACCCCCCTTCCTGCCCCCTCCCCCCCACACTGATTTATTTGCTCTGGAGTGGATCTGGGTATGGGATCTGGGTGGAATCCAAAAGTCTCTTAGGTCTTTGTTTTCTGTAGTGCAGGATGACATCCATTGGACATCATCACCAACTCCTCACTGATATTCCTTTTGAAAAATCCCGTGCCCTGATTGAATCTCAGAACGCCACCACCAGAATCTGGACTTCCTCAGGTGGTTCCAAGGTGCAGCCAAGTTTGGGAATAGCTGTTACTGCCCAAAAACCTCTTGGAAACTTTCTTCCAATTTGCAAGTAAGCCAATAAAATAAACTTTTTGTTTTGTTTTATCTATGTCTTCGCCAAATGAATAGGGTTGCTAGATGAAATACAGGAAATTCAAATTGCAAATATCAATTTTTAGTAAAAGATTGTCCCATGCAATGTTTGAGACTTACACACAAAAAATATTCATTGCTTATATGAAAATCACATTTAATTGGGCTTCCTATATTTTTACTTGTGAAATCTGGCAACCCTACAAACAAAATAAAAATGGTACTCCAAAAATCACTGAAGAGTACTATAGATCTTCTCTGTATGTAAAGGAGCTTTTAGAAGATTGAACACTCGGGGCGCCTGGGTGGCTCAGTCGGTTAAGGGGCTGCCTTGGGCTCAGGTCATGATCCCAGGGTCCTGGGATCCAGTCCAGGATTGGGCTCCTAGCTCAGCGGGGACTCTGCTTCTCTTTCTGCCCCCACCCCCATACCTGCGCACACACACGCACTCTGTCAAATAAATAAATAAAATCTTTTTAAAAAAAGAAGATTGAATACTTAAGGAAGAAGCAAAGAGAGATCACCTTGCGAATGCCCAGGAAAACAATCGACAAGTTGTCCTTATTTATCTCTCTTCCCCAGTATTCCTAGATTTTATAACTGGCTCAATTCCTTTGCTAATTTCCCCTGCTCAACTCAATAAATAAGCAAGTAACTCCCCAACCCCACTCCTATCTCTCCCACTCCACCTTTAATCCTTCCTTCTTTCAGCCAACTAAACCAACCTACTTTAAGATTTTGGTCATCATTTTTTCTGCCCCACACAGAAAAGATTCTAAACCAAGGAAATGCAGAGTTGGATTGGCGTGTGTGTGTGTGTGTGTGTGTGTGTGTGTGTGTGTGTGTGCGCTCTTAAGACTCTTTTTTCTTAAAGGTATCATCCTGCTTTTATTCGTGTGGGCATGTAACCTTCAGGGTATATCCTGTCAGTGTTAAAATAGGAATTTAGGTAAATGTATCTTCTAACTGGTGCTTTTGGTATCAGTTTCAAACATAAACCACAGAGTCTCCTTTAGTAAATGGTCTATTGAAAAGAAAGAAGTACTATTATCTGTACCAACTTGAAAACTCTATTGCCTGGAATTCATTATTAACCACACAAATCACCCCTTAGATAACAAATATATGATAAGGGAACAACGAAGGCTTACACCATGACAGTGTCCAATATTCAGCTGGGGGTGTGGAACCGTGCATCTAGCAAGTATTAGATGTTTTCTGGAGAGACATGTGGTGTGTCAGAAAGAGTGTACCAGACGTTCTGGGGCCCAGAATTTGCTTTGGGACTAGCAGCTGCCCTTGCTAATTAAGTGACCTTAGGCTGCAGATGAAGCTCTTCTGCTCCTCCGCTTTTGCATCTGTAAAATTAAAACCATAATGCCTGACTTATTCTGATAAGTGGGTTGTTTTTGATAAGTGTTTTCATGAGAATTCCAATGAGATAATTATGTGGATAGGACTGGACTATTCCAAACATTAGCAATTTTACTAGGTAAAAGAAAAGAAGGAAGAGCAGGAACAGGGTTTGTTTTGCTCTGCACAAAGAAATCTAGCCGGGCTCTTGGACAGTGTTTATGCACTATCAAAGCATACTGACCCAGAAGTACCCTCAAGGGATAAAAGAAATGCCAGTTATCAGGCCAACTGTAAGCACTGATTTTTCTAAGAAAAAAGAAAAGATGGAAGTGCCAAGCCACAAGATTAGCCCCTCAGAGGCTCCTGGCATCCTGAGTGGGGATGGTGGATTTCTTAAATAATCATGTTCCCTTCTTTTGGTTAGATGGAAGCATTAAGTCATCTGACCCAAGGATGAGTCATAGACAAACTTACGGGAAGATTCCCAAAGTCTGAGTGGTAAAGTAAGTGAAATGGAAAAAATGTGTATGGATGCCGTGTTTCCATATGTCTAGAAGATTAGCTAACATATGTTCCCCTTACGAACCAGACCCACTTCTGTTTTTAGGGTTCAAGGAGACTGCCTTATGTTGGGCTCTTCTAAGTTTGAATATGTGTTCATTTAGACAAGCTCTAGTTCAAGTGTATTGTTACAGTTTTCATGAAAAATTTTTTAAAAATTAAACAGCGTAAAGGCACTTTGGTGTCTCAGTTGAGCATCTGACTCTTGGTTTCGGCTCAGATCGTGATCTCAGGGTTGTGAGATCGAGCCCTGAGTAGGGCTCTGTGCACAGCGGGAGTGAGCTTGAGATTCTCTCCCTCTGCCCCTCCCCCCACTCATGTGTGTGCTCTCTAAACAAATAAAATCTTTAAAAAAAAAAAAAAAGCAGGGGCGCCTGGGTGGCACAGCGGTTGGGTGTCTGCCTTCGGCTCAGGGCGTGGTCCCGGCGTTGTGGGATCTAGGCCCACATCAGGCTCCTCTGCTATGAGCCTGCTTCTTCCTCTCCCACTCCCCCTGCTTGTGTTCCCTCTCTCGCTGTCTCTCTCTCTGTCGAATAAATAAATACATTAAAAAAAAAAAGCAAACAGTATATTTAACCCTCCTAAAAAAAATAAAAGAACTTAAGTAACCCTATTATCTACCTATGTATAATTCGTATGCTCAATTCTTAGACACATTCTTTACAAACTTAATCACCCTCATACGGACATCCATTGTTAACAAGATATTTATTCTTCATAAGGACTTAGGGTGAGGCCAGTGTGGAGAATCTTCTAAAGTCTCTGTTGCTAACAACAGTTTTGGAAATCATGTTTTAAAAATGACTCCCCAAACTACAAAACTCAGTCTGTACCATAAATTCTATGACTCAGTTGAATGGCTCACCACACTCACCCACTTATCTCAAAACTATTCTCAAAGATTAACCAAATTAAGTTACGCCTTTCTGATAATCTTCCTGTAGCTTTCCACTTATCCATATGCTATGAAGTAAACTCAGTTTTCTCTCAGGGCCCTAGATCATCCTTCCCAGACCCTAAGGAAGGAGGAGGCTTATTCCTTCTTTTCACAGTTTACCTGCTCAGAAAGGCCTGCCTTTACCCCTCTGTCTAAAATATTTCCAGTCTCTCAAATCCCTCTCCTTCTCGGCACTTAACACCATCAGATGCCAATGAGAAGCAAACCTGGGGTTGAGGGCCTATATTCAAGAGGAGAAGCGTAGTGTCAAAGAATTTTGTGGCCACGTTTCAAACTACCTGAGTTCCAGACAAGGAAACTGTTCTCTGGAGCTTATGGTAAAGAACTGTCTAACCCTCTGTGCTTAGGTCCAGTGATAAAGAATGAATAGGAGGAAAAACAAAAGGCTTCCGAGCCCAATGAGTCAGAAGGAGACTTGGATAGTTGGGGGCTTGGCTGCTCTGAGCTTGAGAAGGATCAAGGTTTCTTCGGTACCCGAGCTATGTATGAAGAGCTTGAATGAGAAAGCTTGGCAAGGAAAATGGGAAAATAAAGTAGAAATAAAGAAAATAAAATCACTCATAATCCAACCACCCAGAAGTAACTAGTGTTTACATTTTGATGTGTTTCTTTCAGTGTTGTATCTGCATGTATGGGAGTGAGAATGTCACAATTTCAGTGAGAGAGAGAGTGTGTGTGTGTGTGTTTGTGTACGCACACGTGCCCATCTGTGTGTGTGTGAGCACGCATGTGAAACTTTTTGATCCTACCATATATGTCCTATGACATTGTTTCAACAAATTTAATGTGGTTGGAATGACACTGTGTGACTTACGAAGCTGGGTCATGAAAGGCAATGCAGTTTCTAGCTTGTTACTCACATTTTAGTTACACTAAACCACCGTGTAACTTCTGACTACCTGAAGCTGCCATGTTATGAGTTAGCCTCAGCCCCATGGCGAGACCACGTGTAGGTGCTGAGCCCCACAGTGAGACTGAATGGCCTTCAGATGATTCCAGCTCTGTAGCGTTTCCCCATAGCCTTCAAATCTTCCCAGCTGAGGCCCCAGACATGTGCCCTGTCTGAATTACTGACAGCAGAATCTGTGAGTTTAATAAAATGGTTGTTTTAAACTATACTGCCATTTGGGGTAATTTGTTACACAGCAATAGTAACCAAAACAGGAAACTTGAACCCAGCCTGAGTCAGACTTCTGACAAAGAGCTGAAGTCAGCTATTTTTTCCATGGCCCAGGAGCCAAATGCAACCATTCTTCTTAGGTTGACATAATGCTTTTCCCAAATATTCCACCAACTCAAGCAGCCTGAAGGAGGAGCTCTGCTTCCTGTTACAGGGATGCCCAGGGAGGCCCTAGGAATAGAAACTCCTCTTAATAAATTATATCTTTTCTTAATAAGGAAATATCCTTAATAAATTATATCCTTCACCTGTGCAACTTCTGGATCCTTAGGATTTAAGGACTCATTTTCTTTACCTCTTAAAATTCTAGATATCTTCTGTCTTCCTAAAAATACATGCAATTGCCTGTCTCCTTGTCTTCCAGTATGGATTTAGCTGAAGATTCTAATCTCTGAAATTTTTTTCAGACTTGGCCTGGGTCACATATACCTTGAATGTCAGAGATGAGAAGAGGAAATGAAGTCAAAGTAAACAATACACAAGCTAAAGGTAAAAAGAAAGTAAAAGGTAAAGGTAAAAAGAACTGTCATTCTTGGTTATTGACTGTGAACCAGTAGTTACGTGTGTTATGTCATTTCAGTAAAACAGCAGTCCTAATGAAGTCCTATAATAAATGGATACACAGATTTTCCCCAATATGGCTGATAATCATACCCAGGAGTCTATCAGGAGTTTGAAACCGGATCCTGCTCTCTTAACCACTAGACCTTACTGTCTAGAAATAGTCAAAACTATTTTCATAATAATATTGAGTTTATTTGACTTTTTTTACTCTTATTATCTCATGTGTGTGTATTTGGAAGATCTGCATAACTCAATGAGCCAATATATTTCACATTTTTAATGCACAGTGTTACAACATCATACATAAGTAAAAGTTTCATTTGAAGTGCAGAATAGATCAATGAATTTTAGTGTAACACAATACCAAACATTCATTGACATGATTCACTTTGCAACTAACCTTTCAGAAGCAAATTTTGATGTGGCATCAAAGAAGAATATCCACAATTATCTAAAAAGGTTATTACAATAATCTTGTCTTTTTTGTCTACCTATTTGTATGAGACTAGGTATTCTTCATATATTTCAACCAAAAACCAAAACATCACAACCAATTGAATGTGGAAGATATGTGAATCCGGCTGTTTTCTAGTGAGCAAAATATTTAAAAAATTTACCATTCTTCCTATGGAAATATGTTTTTCATAAAATATTTATATTAACATGTAGTGAATATAACATGTAATGAATAAATAAATATTATTTAAAAGTCTGTTTTAATTTTGATTATGGTTATTATCAATGAATATAACCCACGCAAACAAAACATCTTTGGGACCTGTCCTAGGCAGTTGAGGCTGCTACAATAAAATATCTTAGACTGGGTGGCTTAACCAGAAAATATTTATTTCTCTCAGTTTTGAAAGCTGGGAAGTCCAAGATCCAAGATTCAGCAATGGGAATAGGGAGAGAAGGTAGGTCAAACCATTTATACTGATGACTTCCACATATTCCGTTAAGCAGAAGACAAATGATTCTTTTGAGATTGAGATTGTAAGGTGGATCTTGAGGAAAGAAGTAAAGAACTCTACAAACCATTACAGGAATAGGAGAGAAAGCTTTCCAGGAACATTTAGTCTTATCCTGGCAAATGATCACAGATAAACTGTCGAATTCCTGAAACTTTCCATGGAAGAACTTAACAAATGTTTTTGTTGTTATTGAATATTGTTCATTCATATTGTGCTTAGCTCATGTGAAGAATTAAAAATGAAGAAAAGGGTGTCTTATGAAAATGACTACAATAACATCTTGGAGTTAGATATGTTAGGTAATTCTTACTAAATTGAGCAGCAAATTAAAGGTTTTTATTTCTCTCTGAGAAGCTGCTCTCCGTATTCTTCTTGCGTATCCACTATCAATTAAAAACAATTGACTATTTCAGATTTGGTTTGTGGCTTTAGAGGACAGAGCAAGGGTATACCATTTATGAGGCTGGAAATGAACTCTTGATCAAAAATCTCTTCCTGGAACTAGCATTCACAGTTCCCTAACATGGAGTTGCATTATTGATATAATTTTAAAATATACGGTGGCCTCCACTTTGTCGGGTTTACAACCCACCATGACATATCTACCTCTCAAGCAAATCTATGAAAGTATTAAAAAATGCTGCATCGACTTAATTCATATTTCAGAATGATTACATGTGTTTACATGGGGGAAGTTGGTTGTTTAGGCTGCGAGGCAAGTGGAAGGCTTCGTTGTAAACTCTGGGCCTACCATGTGTCAGGGCCTGGGAGGGGAGAGAAGGCAATTGTGGTGAGGGCGCAATGCAGAAGCAGGGGATCGTAAGGTACAAAAGATGACCTTGCACATCATATGGCATTATCCTGCTTTTTAAAAAAATATCCTGTTTTTAATAATCCCTCTGAGAGGCAAATGTTTTATTGTTTCACTGCACAAGGAGATTAGTGACACCATCAATGATGTGAAATTGTATCAGCAGAGCCTTGAAATTATTCAGGGAAATGTTAAACCTATGTCTCAATTTCAAAGACAACCTCTTCACACTGTCATGTGACCAAAAACAAACTTTCTACAAATGATGCAGCAAAAAGACAAATGGAATCCTTTTATAGACTGAAATATGAAAGTCGCAGCAACAATTGACAGGAAGGGGACAATATCAGTTTGGATTGTCTTGACAGTGACCAAAGATGAAAGGCCAAATCTTCACCTCAGCATTCAATGTTCAGCCTTTAGAGCCTCACCCCCAGCATGACACACAGCAAATGCTTGCCTCAGGCTTTGGAGACATGCACATGGGTAAAGATTATTTTAAAAATATAAGAAATATTGTTAATTTAAAAATTATTTCTTCAGGGGCGCCTGGGTGGCACAGCGGTTAAGCGTCTGCCTTCGGCTCAGGGCGTGATCCC
>NC_048223.1:3664075-3780656 GCF_002007445.2 Ailuropoda melanoleuca
TGCTTCTTCCTCTCCCACTCCCCCTGCTTGTGTTCCCTCTCTCGCTGGCTGTCTCTATCTCTGTCAAATAAATAAATAAAATCTTTAAAAAAATTATTTCTTCAAATATGTTTTATTATTTCAAATTTCATCCAATAGACTATACTGTACTGATTTTTGGGGATTTCTAGGCCTATGATTGCAGTTAATTAGATGATAATATAAAGTTCGGTAGAGTTACACCAAGACCTACTTGTCTACACAGCAGGAAAGCAAGCATATGTTTAAACAAATTTACATAGCCTCAAATTAAGCTTTATTTAGTACCTCAGAACACTTATTGTCTTTTAAAAATTCCATAATTAAACACCTTGGAGAAATGACAAATATTTTATAGTAAACAGTTGATATAAAAATGAATATTTTCTGAAGAAATTAATGTGACATCATGTTATTAGTGATGTATAGTCTAGATTGACTGACTTTACAAAATACTAATAAATATATTTTATTAAAATCAGAAAAGGTTTTGGGGCACCTGGGTGGCTCAGTTAATTAAGTGTATGACTCAATTTCTGCTTAGGTCATGATCTCAGGGTCCTAAGATTGAGCATGCCAGACTCCGTGCCCAGCATGGAGACTGCTGAAGATTTTTTCTCTCTCCCTCTCTCTCTTTTTACCCGCTGCTGCACCCCCCTCACACTCTCTCTCTCTCAAAAAAAAAAATTACAATAAAAAAATCAGAAAAGGTTTTATCAACCAGTTACAGTTTTCTTATGTTGTCTGTAAGTTGCCTCTTGTTTTCCTTTTGACTTCTGATGGGAGCAGTACTCCTATGGAAAACATTTTGTTCTTTTCACATATTATTATTATTTCAAACCTGATAATACATCACACTTGTTTTTAAATATTTTTAAATGCCAGTTTCACACAAAGTCTGATAAAATTCATAATAAGTCACAATATAAGAGCAAACTAACATTATTTTTCATTTATGATGAAACTTTAGAATTTAATAGGAAAAAAACATTATGGCTCAATTGAACATCCCTCATTGGACTGAAAAGGTACAATTTCAATAGTCACTCTTCCCAAACTCATAGCACATGGTGGTAAGCTGAACACCAGCTTTCCAACATCTGAATCAAAAAGAAGTGGAGAAGTGGAAATGTAGGTATGCAAAAGGGTGAAGCAATTAAAAACAGGGAAGTACAACTATAATAGTTTATAGAGTGGGGGCTGTATACAATTACGTAAGAGGAGTCAATATCCTGCTTTATTAATCTCAGTATATAAGTAAAATAAGTATATATCAATTACTGAAATACTGATTAGAAGAGGAAAACAATGAATTGGGTCTTTATATATGACAGAAAGGGGGAAAATAGTAAAGGCACTCATTCATTCATCAGATATTTATGGCATGCCTGCAATTTTCAAGGCTTTGGGGAATATGAACATGAATCAGGTACAGCCCTGCTTCGGAGGAAAATACAACCCATGTGCGAGGAAGTAAATATAGTCTGAGATGGCAAGTGTGATGAAGGATACAGGCGAAATGTCAGCAGGGCAGAGAAGGAGGGGCTACTTGCAGCAGCATGGACCAGGGAGGCCCTTTAGTAATAAAATGATTAGCTGCTTCCTTTTTTTACAGAATGTCCAGAAACCATTAAATTTATTCTTAGTGACTAGGTCCATCCTGATGATACAGTTTTTAAAGAATAGACCACTAATATGTTGATCACTTGGACTTTATGTAGCATGTAGTAATGAAGATTTCTATCAGGCAACACTGTGGAAGTCCCTCAGGTTTTGATAAATGAAAAGTCTGATAATTAGAAATATTAGAAATATTTATAAATCCATTTCTAAGTCTCATTCACCCCCCTTTCTCCTAAATCATCTTATTCACACCAATAGTTTGCCCATAGGAAATTATTACAAAAATAACATTATTTATAACCACAACAAAGAGATAATTATTTGCTGGGATGGGGGACAGGAGGTCATCAATATGTACTAATGACAATGGGTTCTCTAGGCTTCCATTTTGATGATTTCAGCCCACTAGGCCTACATGTCTGCATCTGTGAAATGCATGATTGTAACTACAGAGATGTTTTCCTTGTTTAATTAGTAGGCTCTTGAATGCAAGTTTGAAAAATTCAATTTAATGTAATTAGAAAAATATGTAGTAATCAATAAATAGAAAAGCCGACATTTCTATTCTTATGGAATTTTTAATATAAAATAGAATTGAACATATTTTCTTATGCATTATTTGTTGCATATAAATGTTATATGTATATGTTTTATAACTATAATAATAATAAATATTAAGTTGCTGCTTATTATGTGTTAGGCAATGTACTAACAATTTTAATACTTTGCTACTTTAATTCATCACCCATACCATGAGATAGGTACTGTTAACATTCTCATTTAATTGATGGCAAAATTGAGGCTTAATGTAGTTAAACAGATACCTAGTTAAATATAGCAGATTAAACACATGCATTTCTACTTTCTCCAAAAATCCAGCTAAAATGTAAGGGAAGGAATACAAATGAAGGGGTAAACCCAAAAGGTAATATGAGTAGGATGAGAGGAAGTGATGCCAGTAAATTATGGGAATGTGTAAAGCGGATAGATCCCTAGCAACTCTCTTAGCAGAGTGGAGAAAGCTGAAACCTGGTGCCTGCAGACGAGAAACAAAACAGTTCTTGCTGGAGAAAAGGCTCATAATTTGGAACTGCCGAATACCTTGGAATGCAAGATGGAGTGGTACAAACAAGAGACTTGGTTAAACGTTTGTATAGAAAGTCTGTAAGCCTCAGATCCCCTGTCCCATCTGCACAGCCAGAACACTATTCTTTCTTTGACTTCCTCCTTCCTTCCCCTACCAGTATCTGGAGATTTATTGTCTGCAGAATATGGAAAAGAGGGCCTGGATTCAGGGACCCACATTAGATGAATATAAGGAGGGAGGAGGGGCAGAGGGAGACGGAGAGGAGAGAATCCTCAAACAGACTCCCCACTGAGCACAGAGCCTGCTGTGGGGCTGGATGCCATGGCCCTGGGGTCATGACCTGAGCTGAAAAAGAGTCTGATGTGTAACCAACTGAGTCATCCAGGCCCCACATGACAGTTAAATTTTTAAAAATGTAATTATTAACCCAAGGAAAAACAGAAAATATACAAGAAAGGAAATGAAATCATAGAAAATTACTTACCTTAACAATGAATATTATTTACACAACCGTAATTGTGCAAATTTAGAGAGTAATCTAACTAAAATCATGACACATTTTGGGAAGTTTGGAGAAGGAGTGTGTGTGTAAGAGAAAGAAAGCAAAGTACTGAATCCTCAACTTAATTGGTAGCCAGCCAAAAAACAGATAATGGGCTATGTTGGCCATTATGGAACCAAGAATGTTCCATTCTTCCTAATGGAACCTTAATTTTGTTTAAGTTTCCAAAAAAAACCCCTCCCTCCCATGTGACTCAGAGAAAGGTGACCCTATCCACGTTTCTAGGGAAAGATCCCGACCAGCTAAATGTGAGTGGCGATCCCTTTCCCCCACCATGATTGGTTTAGTAATGACTATGTGACCTAATTCTGGCTAATGACACCAGGGGAAGTGTTTTGACATGTTTTTTGGGGGCAGTTGCTGGGCAAAGACATGAAGAATGGCAGTTCCTTTTCTTTTTCAGGGTATCTTCATGCCGATGTGATGCCTAGAACTCTGGCACACATGTTCTTACCAGTCTAGAGCAAGGGTAGGGGAGGCCAAGAGCATCAGAGACAGAGCCAGAGACCTGACACGCTAGGCCTGAGGACCTCCCTGCTTCTGGACACCGTTGTTTGTGCAAGAGTAGATTTTCTTTAATTTCAACCAGTTCAAGAGGTCAAGAAGCTAGGTCAAGATTTCACAGGTATTAAGTGGTAGAATTAGCATTGGGACCCAGGTTGACCTGAGTCGAAGATTTGAGGTAAATGTAATGCCATATCGCCATTGCTGAAATACCTTCAATGTATACTTTAAAACTGAGAATTGACATAGATAACAACAAAAAGACATGAAAGAACATAACATTTCTTCATTATTTCACTATATTCCAAAATCAGTAAACAACAAATGCTAGTCTTATCCTTATGAACAAGAAATGACAAATAATAATTACCTTGAGGGATAATTCAAATTATTATTTTATCTGGGACATGAAGGTCTATCCCCAATATTCTGTTATCCAAAATTCAGAACATTTTTTCCCTCTAATAAAATTTTATTTAGGTATACTATAGACTAAAGAAATGCATAATATGATTTAATTTGCTATTTCACCCAGTGATTTCAACATGTATGAATATATTCAAAGTGAGAGAACTGTCTAATTTTGAAAATCCTGAGGACAAAGTAGTTCCTGGCATATGATGCCTGCATAGTAACTATTTGTTGACTGTATAATGAACAACTGTGCACCTACTTTAAGGAAAACATGGGTGGAATAAAGAGAAAAAGGAATTTTCCACTTTTGTGATTGATTTGGGGCAATTTTGCTGTGTGGATACTAATTGTAACATTTATTTGTTTTGATTTAGGCAATAAATAATAATTATTGAAAAACTGAAAAATTCAAAGGTTGGCATTTATGTAACTGATTTGGTAATATTTTTCACTTTAAGAGATTTTTAAATTTTTAAGAAAAAATATTCTTTTTTAAGAACTTCTTCTTTACATGATTATTTGGCTTTTATAGCCTATACCTGAAACATTTTTTTTAAAAACTGATAATCCTTTGCATCTAAGTAGTGTTTCCACTTTAAGTTAAAATTGTGGTTTTTTAAGAATCATATTAATAGCTGGGGAGAAAAAATGAGGGCCACACATTAACAAAGTAATATGAGAGCAGTAATTAAGAAAAACACTGTGATTGAAGGTAAAGATAAATTAGAGGGCAGTCACCAAATGGCTACCTTCAGATACCAGAGCGGTGTCAGAGATAATGTCAGAGAACTTTGCAAAATATGATGCCTGCAGGGAGTTCACTGAACGTTTCACATATGATACAAAGACGCTCACAAGCAGTCAGCAAGTGGGCTGCATGATCATTACAACTATCTTCAAAGGTATGAAGGTGCTCTGTGAATTGTGATCTGTGTCTGTAATACAGAAAATTACATCTGACGCAAACCATTTCTCTTGGAAACCTGTAATGGAAAATAATCTAAAGAAGACAACATGTATAATTCTGGGTGCTGCATTCAGAATGGACATGGCATGGCATGCTGACCAATGCCATGCTTTTCTCTATTGGCACACCCTTTAGAGTAAACCCTTCTACCTTTCAGTTCTATTGCAAAAATATTTCCTTTAACATATGTCACAAAATTCATTTTCCAGATTTTAAGAATGACAAATTAAAAATAGTACTAGTATTTTCATGGCGTATTTTTAAATAATATCCATTTCCCTGGGGCCAAAGCTTTATAATAGTCTATGATTTTATTCTCTCTGTTCTTTTTATAACATTTAATATTAGAGTTACTTATATCTCTTTTATTGCATAATGGATCTACATATTTCTTAGCTAGGCTATGCTTCACTTCCAATTAACATCGTTGGAGATCTCACCAAGTGAAATTATAATACAATCATTTTACTCATAGTATTCTGGCTGAATCAACCTCTCATAATCAATGTATGTTAAGTTCAGTTCTGCCTTAATCAGCTCTGCCAGAACAGGGATGTTCAGAATCAGAGCAGCCAGTCATGGGGCAGAGCACTTAGGAAGCACCCAACCACAGGTGATAAGATAGTGCAAGCAGGAGGCCTTGAGGAGTTTCAGAGGTTGGCGAAGCTGAGGAACACCATTCTCTGGAGATTTATGAGACAAGGAAAGCTCTGGGTCTGAGATGAACCAGGCTATCGGACAGGGATCCAAGATAATAGCTAAATACTTGAGCTAAGGCATGCAAAGAAGAGCTCAGTCATACAGGAATAAGGTGACAATGTCATTTTTGGAAACTGGGCATCGTTTAAGATCAGAGTTGACTCAGGAATTTATTGATTATAGATTCCTTATATTCTCAATACTTATGGAAAGAATTGGGTCTAGATTTAAGGGTAGGACAAGGAATAAATCAAAGGTTTAAAATTGATACCATTTTAGGCATTATTAAGAAGAAAAAGACCATAGAGTTACAAATATAGAATAAGGTAAAGAGTGAGTACTTATTTAGGATAAGAAGAGTAAACCTAACAATTGGTGGAATCCTTGGGGTTCAGGTCTCAATTTTTTCCTAAGATCTCCTTTGGCAGTTTCTGTGAAATGCTGTTTCAGTAACTGTTCCTGATTACAACCTTGCTTCCTTCTCAACACAGCATATTATACGATTCCCAGACACTCCCTATGCCCAGAGGCTCTCGTAAGTGAGGGCATTTTGCTTAAGCCCTGTTAGCTTCAGGGCAAACGCGTGTCTAGGTAGAGATGTTTCCACAGAAAGGAGTTAAATGGTCCTGAGAAGAAGCAGGTCCAGGAGAAGAAGCAGGTCCAGGAGAACGAGGGGCCAGAAAAGCTACCATAAGAAATCATTAGAAACTACTGTCTGAATAAGAAAATTTTGACACTATATTGTGGTTAATTAGAATTAATGTCATTCTGGTGTCACCCATGTCAGCAAAGATGTCATAGCTTTGGTATGGAACTTTGGTAAATTGTTTGGAATACTGAATGCAGAAGCCACACATTTCTTCTGCTGACCTTGTAAGGTGACTCATGGCCCAGACAGCTCTGTCCCAATGAGTGTGAATAGTCACAAAACATCTGTTAGGATCATCTTTGGAGTACTTGTGTGCTCTCTGGCTCTCTTTGCTATCCTGGCCTGCTCTTCTTACTTCGAATCTGGCTGAGGTTAGCTTTATGTCTGACATCATTTTGCTAGGTATGAGGGTTTCACAGTTCTTATCTACCTAGGGGAGACTGTATATAGTCATGCTGAGATGCCTAAATCATATAATGAAGGTTTAAAAAGTGGCTGGAAGTGCTGAATGGGACCTGGAATTTATAAAGGGCTTCTATCTTTCCCCCAAGACAAAAAGAAACCAGAGGTGTAAAAAAACTTCAGAAAACAGCCCATGCACATCTCTCCTATGATACATAAATGTTTTTGTTGGGTGAAGAAAGCTCTTTTGCTTACCATATGTTAAGCATGTGTTTATTTTCTCATACTGGTCTTGTCTGGATAGCCAACTCTTGAAAAAGTCTCTTTGGAAATCCTTTCCCTCAAATTGCAGCAGAAAGAATTTAAAAAGAAGATGGCTGGGGCCCACAGAGTGTGCTATGAGGCTCTCGTTTGTAGAAGGTACCTTCAGCTTGGTGGCAACTTGCTCTCCCTAAATTTAGAAAGGCCGCCCCTGACCACTGCAGGGAGGCTGATTTAGACTAGGGTAACACCCTGAGAGTTCTGCTGCCGTGTCCTCCATGCCCTCATCTCCAGTGCATGTTACATCCATTGTGGCTTCTGCTCCCATCTAAGCTTTTGAGCTTAAAGTCATGTCCGTAGTGCTAAAAGCACTGACCTTTTCCCAGGCTTTCTTCCTATTTCCCAAGTCTCTCTTTTGCAGAATTTTTGCTATTTCTCAGACTTTATCAGTCTCCTTTGCTAACTCCTCCTCTTCCCTTCAAAGCATTCGTCTTCTCCAAGTTTCAGCTCTTGGCTGTCTGGTTGTTTTTCCTTCTCATCTATTTCATTTAACCTCTCCCTTCCTCTCTACCCCCAAGCCTATTTCATGTCTTCCCAAGGTTTGACTTCACATTCATTCAACAAATATTCATTGAATAAATATCCTTGTCTCTTTTTTTTCTCTCACACCTACATTTCAACCATCAAATTTTGTTGGCTCTACAATCAAAATCTATTTAGAAGCTGACTTGCTTTTATTGCTACCAACCAGGCTAAAAGCCCCGTCATCTCCTGGACCACTGCATTAGCTTCCAAATTGGTCTCCAGGCTTTGTATTTCATTTTCCCACGTTCCTTAGTCGAACCACGCATCTGGATTCTGTGAGCCTTCTCGAACCCTACACCAGACCATGTCACTACTATGTGTATAACCATCTGATGACATTCTCTCTCTCCTTTTTCACTTGTGCTGAGAACACTGACCATGAGATTTTTAAATGTACAGGAGATTATTGTTATCTATGGATGCAATGTTGTTCAGTAGATCTCTAGAACATATTCATCTTGCATAACTTAAATTTTACACCCACTGATTAGCAGCTCCCCTTTTCCCCCTCCCCCAGCCCCCAGCAACCACCATTCTATTCTTAGTTTCTATGAGTTTGACTATTTTAGATGTAAGTGGCTTATGTATAATGTCCTTAAGGCCAAAGATGTTACCAGATTCTATGACTGATTTCACACTGTCTGCTTACCTTTACCCTCCTTGTCACCTCTCCCACTGGTCTGTTCATTGCTATCTTCTTTTACCACTCCAGATATGTGCTAGCCTCAGAATCTTTAAACTCCTTGTGTCTTCTTTCCAGAACACAGTTTTCCCACCCAGCACAATGATGCTCTTTCCCTCACCACTTTTAGGTCTTTGCTCAAGCATCATCTTCTCGGTGAGGCCTTTCTAAGACTTCCTATTCCAAGTTTCCGCATACCCTCTCCGCCTTGGTCCTTCCTATTACCTTTCCTGATTTATTTTCTCTCTACCACTTATTATATGTTTTATTATCTCTTTCTTTATTTTAAGAGCAAATGCATCGGGATGTTTGCTTTTTCACTGATAAATTTGTTTTACCAGCATCTAGTACGGTGCCTAGACAGAGTAGGTGCACAATATTTTCTGAGTGAATGAATGAATGAATGAATGACTACATGTTACTATGTGCCAGTTACTTAGTATGCAGTGATGAAAAACAACTGGATCCTGCCCTCAAAAAACAGTTTAATAAAAAAAACAAAAACAAAAAAACTGTCACTAATGACAGAGTTTCGTTTAAGGAGTTAGAAAGCCTGGAATAGGGATACCTAACCCAGCCTGAGGTAGGCTGAGGCACCAAAGTTGGGCTTCCTATAAGAGGCAGTTCCTGAGCCTGACAAAAGTTAGCCCAATGAAAGGAGAGGTTTGGAGAGGAGCTTTTTAGATGGAGGGACAACATGAACAGAGGCATGGTGGCTGAGCAGGTGCTGTTAGTGCTCCTCTCATTTCTCCCCAAGGCTTTTCACCATTTCTGAATATGCCAAGCTGACTTATGGCCACGAGCTGCATCATTACTGGGAGTCTGCTGTGCCTATGAGCATAAGCAGGATGAATGCCCAAGAGTTAATAAGTGCCCCTCAGCTCTTAATGACTAATGAGTGTTGGGATATATATACCCCCTTTCTCTTGCCCTTTGGCCAGGATATTTCTGAAGGGTGAGTGCAGCAGTTTTGTGAGGTTGAACTCTATTCAATTTTTGTTGTCGATTTAATAATGCACCCATTATTGACTAAATTCTCTTTCCTGTGTCACTTCATCCTCAACTCCGCCCTTTCATTGACACTCCCAACAAACTGTTGACCCTTGGATATTGGCTCAGGGTTGGCCTCTAGAAAAACTCAAACGAAGACAGTGATTTTTACCCAAACTCTACAGAATAAAAATGACAAAGTCTTTGGCTTGCTTTGGGAGATAATAAAGCAAGCCATATTGGTTGTGTACAGGTATAGGGAGAGGTGACTAGGCTTGATAGTAAAATAATTTAAATTCTACATGAAGGGATTTGGACTGTTTCCAAGTTCTTTATGAAATCTTTGAGTAATCGAAAGCATATCTGAGTATGATGAATCTAGCTGTGGCACGTAGTGGTATTATACTGGGGGCAGGAAAGGTCTACAGTTAGAAAACATTCAGGCAGCACAGTTAGGATATACTCAGGAGTGCATTAGTGAGGTGGCAGTGAGAATGGAAAGGAATAGATGGAGAAAAAATGTCAAGGGAAAAAATGACAGGATTTGGAACTGAGTTCTGTGTGTTGCAGGGGTGGGAGAGGAGACCAGAAAATGTCCAAGGCTCTGTGAGTTAGAGGGCAGAAGTATCATTAACAGAGTTGAGGAAGCTGTGAATGGGATCTGGATTTGATGAGTTAAAAAGACATTTGGGGTTTGTGCCAGTGGAATGTCCAAGCAGAAATGTTCAGCAGACAGCTGGAAATATAAGAAGGCAGGAAGGATTTGGTTTCAGAATTGGGGCTCTTGTAGACGCGATAAATGTGCCTGGCTATGTGAAAATCCCGAAGAAACACTTGCTTTATACAGTCTTACAGTCCTAACCTTGTGACTCCTCAATAGAGGAGAAATTTCATAGTAATCTGCAGTGATTGCAATTGAAATACATACTTGTGATATGGAGAGGCTCTAAGTGTGTATAGAGACAAAAGGGGGAGTGACAGGGCAGAAAGGTAGCCTCTGAGCGGGTGAATTCTTGAAGATGCTGGACAACCAGGGAAGCAAGAAGTCCAATTCAAGAAGTTTGGCAGAGTTCAGGTGCAGTTGACAGGTTCTGGAATTCTGGAGACTTAGATTTGGCCAAAAGACCAGCAGCTATTCCTTTCAGAGTCCTCAGACTCAGAAAACTGATGTTGTTTGTTTTCTGCCTAATTTTATGGAGTGGTGCTGGCCACACGCCGAAGGATGTTATTAAGGAATCCATCCCTTAGCTTTTTCTTCTTCAGGCTAAATAAACCTATTTCATTCTTCTCACAGGTCATTCTTTCCATTTCTTTAATTATTTGTTACTCTTCTCTGAACTTTCTCCAATTTTCCTCTTAAAATCCTGAGACCCAACTTTCAAAACAGTAACAACTGGCTTAGTTCTGGGCACAGGAAATGATTTTCTAAAATGTCACACCCAGGCAACATTTCTTTGCAGGTTTTTCCACCTGTTTTAAATGCAACCATTTATTACTCATCTTATCTAGATATCATGCTAATTTTAGACAAAATGGGATCATAACGGGGTATATTTTTCAATAATTTTTTGTTTTAACTTCTAAGGCTCAGAGTTGGAAAAAGCATTGGCTCAAATTATTTTTTTTTCCATTTTAGGGAAATAGAGGCAGAAGATTACAGAATACCACCGTATTATCAGTCTGATTCTTTTTCTCTAAGATAGCTCATGTCTTGAAATATATGAAGCAAAATTGTCACACTTGTACTTTTTACCCCTGCTCATCCCAACAGATTAAATACTGGGCTACCTAAAATGCGATGCGATGTAATACAGAAAAAGGGAATTTGCTTAGACATGAGTCAAAACTGGAAGCAGGGGAGGACGTGCCAGGGACCTGAGAGATCGCTCAGACAACTCTGGGAGTAATTTTCCATGTGGACTGAAGGAAGATCTTGTAAGGCACAGCCCCAGGTTACACATGCTGGACTCCAGACGAGATCGGGCGCGTTCAGGGTGGTATGGCCGTAGACCACATGCTGGACTCCAATTCCGCAGGATTTACAAGCCATTACTGGAGAGAGTCTATGGCTCTCCTGGCACAGGCGGAGGAGGAAGAAATGTTCACTGGACAATAAAAAATTTCGTTTTACAGGGTAAAATAAAAGCAGGGCCTTCCTTCTACAGAGTTTAGAAACTTGCCCCCTGAGTAAGGGTTGAGGGTAGGGGGTCGATCCATTTCCATGACTTAAGAGTCTGGCGAGGTCTCATCGGCGAAGATTGCTGAGAATTTGTAGTCACTTCTGATTAGAGAGTCTCCAAATCCAGAGAAGAGCAAATTCACACCCTCTGAGGCTACTGGGAAGCTCCGGGTGCCGAGGCAGCAGAGAAGAAGGGGAGGGGAGCACCGCCCGCCCGCCGGACTCCCCGCGGCTCCTCCCCACTCTCCCCGGCCCACTCCCAAACTTAAGTACTCGCTCCCCTGTTCCAGCCAGAAGCCCTGCGTGAGCCTCTACACGTAGCCGCAGACAGCTCCTTAAATAGGCCGGCGTTGAGCAAACAATCCCAGACGTGGGGCCGGGGAAGGCGAGCGGAGGCGACCGCACCGGCGCGGCGGGTCAGCTGGCGGCCAATAGCCGGGGTGCGGCCCGCCCTGTCGCCTCCCCCTCGGGGAGCCTATAACTTGCCCGCAGCGCCGGGGGGCGCCCGCTCCTCCGCGACTCAGCGCCCGCCTCATTTCGGCCGCCCTCCCGCCGCTCCAGCTGCCCGCTGCCGGTCCTTTGCGCGCACTCGGCCGGGCGGCTCCCGCCCGCAGTCGTCGCCCCGGGCGGACCGGGGTCCCCCCGCTCTCGCGAGAAGTGCGCCGCTGCTGGGCGGTGGGGGTGCCGGAGCCGGCGCGGGCTCTCCAGAGGCCGAAGATGGGGTGCTGCGTCGTGAAGCCGCTGCTGCTGCTGGCGCTTGTCTTCCAGCTCTGGAATCCCTGCCTGGGGGCAGACTCGGAGAAGCCTTCCAGCATCCCCACAGGTGAGCCCTCCGCTGTTTGCCCGTGTCCCGGGAGGCTCGGCCGGGTGGGCAGTTCATTCATCCGCTGGCCCTTCGCGCGGGGCTTGCCAGGTGAGTAGATGGAGCGCCCGTCCCTCCCCAGGAGTGCAGAGATGAGTCGGTGGGAGCCTGTCCTCCGCCAGGACCACCGAGGTGAGTGACTGTTCCGCCTCCTCAGGACCGCTGAGGTCTTCCCCAGAACTGCCCTCGGGAGGCGCAGGTCCCCGGGGAGTGTGGGAGCCCCCGCCCTCGTCGGTTCTTGGAGTTCACCGTAACCTGTGAGCGCACGAAGTTTTCTTCAGCACAAGCTGGGGTTTCCTTTTCGTCTTGCAGGTCACTGGGCGCCAACACCTTTCGGGCAACTCTCCTTTCTCCTCCTTTGCTGGATTTGGCATGATTTATTCGTGTTGGAAGAGGCAGTAGTCCCTCTGTGACCTAAACACGGGGCTCAGTGTATTTTCTGATTGATGGTGACACATTCCTTCCAGCGCCCCAGGAAGCAGCCGGTAACACCTCTACCTTTTGCCAAAAACAACGCTCAAAACCTTGGTTGTTTTCAGTAAGGCTGCCTGGCTACCCAATACCTCCAGGCGGCTGCTTTCCTCCTTGGGGATTTGGAGGGGAAGCTGTGGACACACATCTCCCCTTAGCCACCCTTTTCTTAAGACTGGTGCCATTTCTTGTTTTCAGAAGCCGGAACTGCAGCGAAGAGTCCAGTCAAGTTCTTGTAAAACAAAACTTTTTACATTTCCCAAGATTAAAGAGTTTCACCACATGTTTGCCAAAACATACTTTGGTGCCATTTGCTGCACAGGAGATATCCTTGGAGTTTTCCACTTTTGTGCTCTGACTCTATGCTCAACTCTCTGAAATTAGATCTCGCACTTAAATATCCTGGTGCTGTACTGTTTCTTTTTTTAAATCAGGGTCATTTTGTCCTTTTTTTTTTTTTTTGAAGTAAATAGGGCGTTTTTCTTCTTGAACTTTAAGCACAAGGACAAATTTCTATTTCAGGTTTACAGTCAGAAGATGACATTTGGTGTAGAACCCAGCTAGTCCATCTAAGCAGTAGTTTTGTCTTCATCTTTAAGTGTTTCAGAAGGCTTCAGTGGGCTCAATTGCCCATCTTCTACATTCCTGCCAAGCAGTACTTGCTTTGTTAGCTTGTAGACGGATTTTTGTCAGTTACATGATGCTTTTCTTTCTCCTAGATAAATGTGTTGGTTTCACAATGGATTTCTGAACCCTGTGTGGTTCCTTTAAATTTGAAATGAATTTTTTCATAACTTTAAAATTTTCTTTTAGTATAACACCTAGAAAGTAGACTAGTAAATGCCTTCAGCAAACATGGAAATGGAGACATTAAAAAAAAACCAACAGAAAAATGACTTTCTTTGTTGAAACACCCAAAGAAAGCTTACTGGGAAATAAAATAACCTCAAAGGGCTTTGCTATTTTAGAGGGACCTCTTCAGCCTCTGTATATTTTATTTCAGTGCATTACCACACCCCCTTATTTTTATAGAATACATCTCTTTGTGTTCCTTTAGGTTTACAATCAAAATCATCTTGCTTTCCCACTCTGGCTTTTAAGTATCATGGAGCTGGACAGTAAAGTTTTAATGGATTGTAACATAAAGGAAGGGGAATTTTAGATATGAATGTTTTCCTCAGAAACTGACCATGTAAAACCCACTGCTGAAATCTGAGGTCTGGTTGATCTTGGTGGGTAGGCATGGGGAATTCAGTTAGCGCCTAAATGCAGGAACATATTAATTTGTATTACATGGAGGCAGCAGTAGCCAGTTTGGATTATGAACTTTTGTGTAGGTAAATGTGATGAGCTGATAAATATGGATGATACACTGCTCAATAACACGGCCAGTCATGTACTATGTTCCATTTTCTCCCTAAAATAGCGCAACTGAAAATTTTTAAATTAGAGATTTTATTTATCCATCTGTCAAGTGAACTTCAGAACTCTTAACTTGTTTCACTTAATAGGAGGTCTTTAAGAAAAGTACTTATCATTTCTATCCGCCTGTATTTGTCACTATGTCCCAGTTAGCCATGAAGAAATAGATTAGACCAGGCTTTCTTGGCCCAGCTGACATTTTGAGCCAGATAATTATTTATCAGAGGGGGGCCGTCCAGTGCATTGTGTTATGTTTAGCAACATCCTTGGCTCCTGACCTCTAGATACCAGTAGCACCCTCCTCCATGTGTGAGAACGAAAAAGGTCTCAAAATGAAAAATGTTAAAATGTCTCCTGAAGGGCAGAATTGCCCAGGGTTGAAAACCCCTGGATTAGAAAAATCGATGTGTATCTGAGGCAATGTGGCATTATAGTGTTACCGGAACGATACTAGCAACTCCTTTTTGAAAGCAAATGTTTATAGTGATTTTCCGTTTTTCCACTGTAGTAGGGTATGTGCTGTTTGAATCACATTAATCAAGTTTTGGAATATGTTTTTTCCGAGCTTTCTTTGATGCTGTGTGTTGACTAGAGTTGAGAATACTGCTTTTAGTTATACCTCCTGAGGTTTTTGCTGTGTACTATGTTCATTCCTATTGGTTGCCACTCTGTTTTTAGCATGGAAAGAATCTAAGATTTTGATTAAGAACAATTATTTTCTCCTAGAATTATTTATAGGAATTTTCCCTTAAAATTTTATCCCTGTGGGAGCTTTTGAGGCAAAACCCTCCTAAGGAACATCCACAAATCAGGTTAAAACCCTGATTTATCTTTCCTATACTCTTTTGCCTTCTGGATGAGAGGGGGAGAAGAGTGGATGTATTTCCACCCCATATTTACAACCAGGTCTCCAGGCTTGGATCAAAATTTCTGTGGGTTTTCCGAAGTACCTTGACTATTCCATGATCTAAATTGGGCAGAAACCAAGTTTTGGGCAAAAATGGAGGAAATGGTTTCAGATGTTTCTGTCAAGACCAGTATTTTTCAACTATGTTCATTTATGAACTCTTTAATTTACTCTGGCACATTCAGGGAGGAAAGGAAAGGTTTGTCCCATCTCCTGATGCAAACTGGCAATTTTTGGGGTGGAGAGGGAAAGACCAAGGTCCTGGAGAAACGTTGGGAAGGGAGAGAGAGAGAGGCTTGTCCTCTGTGTACTTTGTGTGTCCTGGGCTTCAGCCGCACAGAACTTCTCATCATGCTTAAGCAGATTATGCCTTTTATTTCATAATATAAACAGGGATCTATGAAACACCTATGGAGAATGTGAGGATAGGAAATGAAAGCTAAATTGAGATACCCTTTTCTACCCATCACGTTGACTAAAGCATTTTAAAAATAAACTCTGATCATAACAACTGTTGTAAGGATAGGAACCTGCAGACTGTTGATAGAAGCACATCATTTTTGGAGAACAATCTAGTAGAATTGATAATCTACATACCCTACAATTCTAGATACATACATGTACAGTACTCTCAAATTTCTGTGTCTGTCTGTTCTTGAAATTCTATTCATTGTTAAGTCTAGCTCCTAGGACATTCTTCCCTACTATCTTTTTTTTTTTTTTTTTTTTTTTTTTTAAGATTTGTTTATTTGGGGGGGGGAGCAGGGGAGAAGGGAGAGAGAGGGGAAGAATCTCAGCAGACTCCCTGCAGAGTGTTGAGCCCAGTGACAAAGGGGTTCGCTCTCAGGACCCTGAGATATCCACCTGAGCTGAAACCAAGAGTCCATGCTCAACAGACTGAGCCACCCAGGTGCCCCACCCCTTACTGTCTTTTGTTTGGCTCACTTTCTAACTTTTTCATGCAGCTGGTTTATATAGATCATAAATGCTTTGTATCATAGATTTTTATGTTTAATAAAGTGTAGATTCTTTGAAGTGAGGGACTAAGTTATTCATTTTGTGCTCCTCACAGTATCTTCCCTGTTCTAACACAAAGGTTCTCAATGTATATTTGTTGGGTGTCTGGCCCACTTGTGGAATTTTGAAAAGTGGCATGCAGTCAGTGAGATTGCTGGATGCTCATTTTCCCAGGATTTTAACTAAATTCACTGAACTTCCTTTCTCTACCCATACACTACTATGATCTAGCAATTTATCAATGAAATATCTGGCAAGGCCTTGTTTCTGAACTGTGGTTTGGCACCTCTTTTCTACAGATTCTATTTTTCTGCTCTACCTGCCTTACTCAATAGAAAGTCACACCTTCAGAAATACTCTCAGGTGATTGGATACCGTGATTTTTATTTCTTTTTTAAATTTTATGGATGGTGAAGTGGAGATTTGGAATGGTTATGTAGCTTGCAGAAGATCTCATAGCTGGAAAGCAATGCAGGTGGGGCTTGTGTCCTTTTCTCCAGGCTGTGCTCCATGTCTTTCCTGATATCCTAATTGTTCTGTTGGACTTTTGGGACCTATGGGAAATAAATAGAGACTAGACATCAGAGACCTAAAGAAGCAAAAGGAATGCTTTGCTAAAAGGAAAGCACATATTTGTAGGTTTGTGTAAATGGAGGGGAAAGGGATTGGCACAGGCTGAAGGAAAACTGGACCCTAGCCCAGGGCGGCAAACGGTGGCCCATGGGCCAAATCTGGCAGGCCATAGCTATCTGCTTTTGTATGGCTGGTGAGTTAACAATAGGTTTTACATTTTTAAATGGTTGAAAAATATCAAATAAAAAGTAGTATGTCGTGACCTGTGACAGTTACATGCAATTCAGTAGCCAGGGTCCACAAAGTTTTATTGGCAGACAGCCATATTTATTTATTTACATATTGTTTGTGGCTGCTTTGGTGCGCCAAGGCAGAGTCCTGTAGTTGCCATAAAGATTGTATGGCTTACAAAGTATAGATTATTTACTATCTGGCCCTGTACAGAAAAACCTTATGGATCCTTGCCTTAAGAGATGACATTCCATTTAAGCGTGGCTCATGGAGAGCTGCTGCTCTCTTGGAAGGAGCTGGATTCTGGACAGTAGCAGCTGATTCCGGGCATTTGAACAGTCTGTTTTTCATTTTAGACTTTCCAGTGATTTCTATGGTGTTTTTAATTCAGAGATACATCTTCTCTGTTGCATCTTTTTAAACATGGCACTTGATGCTAGCTAGACATGTGCTGTGGTGTGAAGAGTGTACTCATGATCAGAAAGGAATAAAACACTGATGACTGATTGGAAAGGAGATGCATGTTTCTTCTTCATAGCTTGTGGGTGTTCCAGAATTTGGTCTAGAAACTTGGTTATGAATTTGTGGCTCAGTTCCTGGGAGGAAATGATTAGCACATTTATCAGTGAGTACTTTTATTTTTCTTCAACAATTGGTATGAATTAGGCTAAACTGAGAAATTGGTGGCTTTTAAAGTGACAGATATTTCTCTTTTACATTTTACTAGTTTGCATTTGCAGAGGTATGCTTGCCTCACTAAATTAAACTTAAATAACAGAACTACTTTTTAGAGCTACCGAGATTGTAGTTAGCCAGAAATAGTCATCCTAAGTAGTAGCATTATAGACAGTGTGTGATAATTTGTTATCATTATACTGCTTACTACCTTACGGCTTATGTGTTACAACCTGTGTTTAGAAATGCTATTAGGATGGTCTAGCAATACAGAATTCATTATTACCCTATTAACCATGTCATAAAAATGCCCCTTCATGGGGCGCCTGGGTGGCTCAGTTAGTTAAGCATCGGCCTTCGGCTCAGGTCATGATCCCAGGGTCCTGGGATCAAGCCCCACATGGGCTCCCTGCTCAGTGAGGAGCCTGCTTCTCCTTCTCCCTCTGCTGCTCTCCCTGCTTGTGCTTTCTTGCTCTTTCTCTCAAATAAGTAAGTAAGTAAATAAATAAATAAAATCTTAAAAAAAAAAGGATGCCCCTTCAAAAACTGTTGTTTATAATTAAAAAATAACTCGCAATATCTCCAACTCAGGATAACTTTATTTTAAAACAAAAGTCAAAGAGTGGAGGTATGTTATTTTTATACACAGAGGAAAGATTTCTATTATATATTTTCTTTTGTATGTTAAAAGAGGGAAATCGACTTCTGTTAATAATTTTACTTAATTTTTAAATAGAAATCTCTTTATTAAAAAAAAACTAATTCAGGGTAGTGCGTTTATATACTTAGTTGCTGAATTGACTCAAGTATTTTTCAGGCCTTAAATTGTATTAGTAGTATACTGTAGCAGTTTTGGGAAAATAGCAATAATTTTTTACTCCTATTGAAATATCTGTCTTCTCCCTTCTTAAATTTATAACTTTAAAAAAAAAGATTATTTATTTGACAGAGAGAGGGAGCACAAGTAGGCAGAGTGGTAGACAGAGGGAGAGGCAGAAGCAGGCTCCCTGCTGAGCAAGGAACCAGATGTGGGGCTGGATCCCAGGACCCTGGGATCATGACCTGAGCCAAAGGCAGACGCTTAACTGACTGAGCCATGCAGGCGCCTCTTAAATATATATCTTAAATGAGATGTGATTAAGTAAGAAAAAACTTAATTTGTTAGTACAGAAATATACTTTGTTTACTATTTCTCTTCTACAAGAAATTTGGTTTAAAGTTTAGTTTGTATAGGTTTAGAATTTAATGTTGTCTAACAAGGGAAAAGCTTTAAACAGTGAGTAGTAGACAGTCTTTGCTTTGCTTTATTTAAGATTAACACTGAAATATTTTTTTTAACTGTTCTTTTTGAATTTTATTCTTCCTACAAGGGAGTATCAGCCAGTTTCTATGCATGTTGCTGAGTGGTGGGAGCACTCCAGTCATTATTAAGACGGACTGGCAGGGCCCACTACATCTGAGTATCTTTTCCCTTCAGGCTGAAGGCTCATATTTCTGAAGAATTACTGTGTTTATAATCAAAGTCTTCACTATAAAGGGGAAAAAACCCCACCACATTTTAATTTTAATACAATTCAAAGAAAATGCAAAAATATGTTCTTTACATATACTCTATAATAAGTATACAAATATACAGTGTAAAACTTTCAGTACTAATAAGCGTTTTGGTGAACATACAGTTAAAGTGAGGGGCCAAATGAGGGGAATGGTCAGGAAAAGTGTTTCTAACAAATATGTTTTAGTTTCTAAAATGGGTCAGTTTGTAAATCTCATTTGTTAGATTGTTATGTTGATTTTAGTAATTGCTTTCCTTATTTTGGGTGCTTAAGACATCCCAGTGTGTATTACATTTACTGGTCATCTGTGCATTTTCTTTAGGATTAAATTCTCAAACTTGTAAAAGGAATTCTCCTGTTTATTTTCTAGTTACTGTTAATCTGTTTTAAAGTTCCTTCCAAAGAGAAAGAGAGAGGGTTTTCCTCTGATTTAAACGCTAATGTCGTTCTGCTTCTTTATGCTGTGGACACGACAAGGTAAAGAGTCTTACGCATGAAGGAACTGTAAAGCACATGCAATTTTTATCTCTTTCACCACCATCCGCAGTCAGTCCCAGACCCTCAGGTACACTAAGTTGAGCAAGCGTCATGCCACACAGCTTCACCCTCCTGCCCGCACGGAAGTGAGTACAAGTACCTGCAATCTTGGAAGCTTCGGATTCCCGATTCTGGGCATTGTTCAGGAGAAACTCCAGAAGCTCTACTTTTTTTTTTTTTTAAATTTTTTTTTATTATATTATGTTAGTCAGCATACAGTACATCCCCGGTTTCCAACGTAAAGTTCGATGATTCATTAGTTGCGTATAACACCCAGTGCACCATGCAATACGTGCCCTCCTTACTACCCATCACCGGTCTATCCCATTCCCCCACCCCCCTCCCCTCTGAAGCCCTCAGTTTGTTTCTCAGAGTCCATAGTCTCTCATCAGAAGCTCTACTTTTTAATTTCAGTGGCTGCAGAGTCTCGGCACAGAGCCATTGTCTCATTAGCAAGGCTCTGTTATTGACCGGTGACTAGTTTGAAGCCACAGCTTTCATGGGGCCTTAGGGTGCTAATTACTTATAGGTACTATACAGAGTGCTAAGAAGGAAGCCAGTTACTTTGAGATATTTTAAATACATTCTCTGACCGGTTCTTTAAACATTTAATCCTTGTCTTCCTGGTTCTGTCAGGATGATCAACACCAGCAGCTATTTCAACATCAAAAAAAAAAAAAAAAAAAATCAGCAAATATAGAATTTAAATCATTTCTTAAAAAAAAAAAAAAAAGAACAAAAAGAAGCTGGCAAACATTTTGCAGGCAGACTAAAATGACCTTCCTAATTCAATCATCTAGGGAAGTCTCACAGAGCTGTTATGCAGTGAGCAAACTAGTCCTTTGCTGGGATTTTCCAGTCATGCCCAAGCAGCTCTGAGGCCCCTTGTCTTCAGAAGTCCCCCCTCTCCTGCTCTAGCCATGCAAGGTCTTTCCTGGCCTCCAGCTGGCACCACCACTGTGACCAGAGTGCTCTGCTTGTCCAGACCCTCTGAAATTCTTGTCGGCCACATCTAGAGAAGGACAATTCTCCTTTTCTTCTTAGTTTAGTTTAAACAGGGTTGGAATTTTTTAAACAGTGACTTTACTAGGTAACCAAGGGCAAAACAAAACAAAACTCCAAACTGGAAAACCACCAAAGCAAAGAAATGAACAGACTTACAAAGTAGAGACTCAGAGTTCTTACTCTACTCTGACTTAAGTATAGTTAGAGACCTACATACCTGGCATATTTTTGGGGTTCCTAGGTTCTGTGTCCTTGCTCAGCTTTTCTTTCTCCACTCTTTGATCCCATTTCTACTTCTTACCGCGTTCTTTTACACAGACAGCTCTTTCTTCTCCAGGGTTGGAGTCCATAAAAATCACAGACTTTATTAGTCTATAAGTGTTAATAGGTTGTGAAATAATAAGAAATATATATTTTGGTCTCTGTCCCTGGTTCCTATTAATATTTGGTCTTTGACCCTGGTTCCTGACACAGAGCTTCTAAAACCCTTGTGATTTTTGAGTGATAGAAGCATCTGTCAGAAAACTACTAAATTCCTTAGAATGCCCTGGGTGAAAAGAGCATCTTTTGTTCTAATGAGGTGACTCTTCATGGGCCTTGAAGGGGGGTTGATCACCAGAAAGATCAAGGCATGATTAGAAGCTTGAAGCTTTCAGGGGTGCCTGGGTGGCTCAGTCAGTTAAGACTCTTGATTTCGGCTCAGATTGTGATCTTGGGGTCATGAGATCGAGCCCCGCGTGGGCTCTGTCCTCAGCGGGAGTCTGCTTGAGATTCTCTCTCTCCTTCTCCCTTTGATCCTTCCCCTGTGTCCTCTCTAAAATAAATAAATCTTAAAAAAAGAAGAAGAAGCAGCAGCAGCTTGAATTATCAGCCCTAAACCTCATTTTCTGAAGAGGAAGAGGGGTTAGAAAATAAGTTAATAATTGATTATGCCTATAAAAAGACTTAAAATATGGGGTTTGGAGAGCTTCTGGGTTGGTGATTGCATCTATGTGCAATGAGGGTGGTATACCCCGAATTGGTGGGGACACGTGGGATCCTTTCAGATCTCATCCTATTTATCTCTTCATATGGCTGTTCATTTGCATCTTCTAAAATATCCTTTGTAGTAAACCTGCAATAGTAAACTGTTTTCCCGGGTTCCATGGGCTGCTCTAGTAAATTATCAAACCGGAGGAGGAAGTTTGGAAACTTCAGATTTGTAGTCAAGTCAGACAGAAGTTGTGGGTAACCTGGGGCCATCTATGTGTGGTTGGGACTGAGCCCTTAACATGTAGGGTCTGTGCTAATTCTGGTTGAATTGAATTGAATTACCGGACACTCAGCTGGTATGGGAAAATTGGCCAGTGTGGGGAAAAAATCTACACATCTGGTATCAGAAGTATTGTGTGTGAATAGTAGAGGAGAAACGTGACTGTGTTTTCTGTAGACATAGGTGGACCTGATATCTATAAAGTTTTGTGGGACATATGAACATAATCCTAGCCATTAGGCAATCTATTTTCTTCTGTGAATGAAAGTTTTTATGCATTTTTTTACCTGTAACTCTGTTGGTATTGCTCTAATTCTTCGTTTTGAGTAGCAATTTACATTTTCTTTAATGAGTCTACATACTTTAATAAATCTATCTTTAATTAATTAACTAAACTTTAAAAGTTCTCCCAGAATACATTTTTATAGAGGTAACTTACATATTGTAACTTCCTAGATACAAATTTATGCTATGAACAATTCCCATTGTGTAATACTCTGAATATGACAATTAATATTTCAAAATTTAATTCGAGTATTTACTCAATGACTAGTCTGTGTTCTGTGTTGCCTTACGTGAAGGAAAAATAGAAAAACAAAACAACACAGACAAAAAACACACCAGGCTCAGTTCTTGCTCCACACTGAAATTCTGATTCTTGCAGGAGAAATAATGCATATATAAAACTGAACAAATCAAAGAAGCTCTTAAGGTGAACCACCTGGCTTATGGGGAAGAGCACTGACGTGGTCATCAGGAAACCTTGATCTAAGTTCTAACCCTTCTATTCACCAACCTTGAGCCAATTACCTTGCTTCTCCAGACTTCCCTTGTAATTTATGATCTTTATAGCTCTGTTATTTGATGTCTCTTGAATCCTAAGTGTCAGCATTTGGAGTAGAGACAAAGGCTACAGGAATCAGAAAACAGGCCTGAAGGGAACTTACTATTAATACATTTGTTTTGCCCAAGGAAGCATAGATAGAAAGTTGTTTTGTATTTTAATATTCTAGTTATTCTTTCAGGAGTTGAACAGACCTTGATATTGCTTTTTTTTCCTAATTAACTTTTGATTTAGAGGTAAGAACATAAATCTAAGAATAACTGGAATTAAATTTACATTTAAAAATATACCAAGTGCTTTAATTTGAGAGAAAAAAAGTCTGGTGTTTATATGAAGATATTTTCCATCTTCTGAAAGGAATCATATACTCTTCCTGTTTTAAAAAATAACTTTATATTCATCTGCTTCAGTCTTGACTGTTTAAGTGCTACTGGTTAACAGAAATGATGCTGGTAACTCTTTAAAATTAGAAAAAGTTTTTTTAATGAAAAGTGCTGTTTAAAAATTAGAGGCCCTCTTCCAAATTGTTCCTGAAACAATTTTCAAATCACCTAATTTTTAGATTCACTACATATCTTTAAAATATGATTGTATTCAGTAAACTAGAAACATGGTAAATAAAAAGAAAATCAGTTTATGGGAGAAAAGTATTTGTTTGAGTATCTGTCTCTGTGTGTATGCATGTGTCTCTAGCCAGGGAGATTACTGTTAAGCCTTAAGAATGGAGTAGAAAGTTGGAATGCCTTTTGATCTGGAATTTTCTTTGATATACTGCTCAATCATTGTCACAGTAGCATTTATTCTACATATGTTTGCACCTCTAGAATGGAACATATCTTGTGAGTGGTATTGTCTTAGACCCAATCTTTGGAGGAGATGGTGGTGCCCAGTGCTTTTTCTCTTTTCTTGACCTTTCCCCCTACTGTTTGCAGAGGGATTTTATGGAAATTGAAGGAAGCAGTTCAAATAAAACAATTGGAGAAGGAAGAGGGTGGCTTAATTTTGAAAATATATACAGTTGTTGCTTTTTCAAGTGTAAGATTACCAAAAATCACAGAACCATTTAGCCTGGATGTTGTTTTTGGAGATTAACTGTGATTTTTTGAATAAGCAAGTAAGCATTAGCAGATGTTTTTCCTATAGAGTAGGTAAGGTTAAAGAAAATCTATTTTAAAAACTGATAAGCTAACCTTTGTATTATTATTTAATATAAAGTGGTTGGTATTTTTATATCCCACAAATGTAAGCATATGGTTTTTTCATATGGTGTAAAATCCTAAACAGCCAAGCCCCTCCTCTCCATACCAAGTCACTGAATGGCTCTCTTGCACCAGTATCAGCAGCACCATCATGGGCTATGGTTTATGGATGAGTGGATACGTAAGATTTTTCAGGTTAAGGTAAAAGATAAACTAAGCAGTGTACTTTAAACCAAACACATAACCTTAAGAAATGACTATAATTGATAGTTACAGCTTCTTTTCTATAACTGGATTTAAATTCTTTGTAGATGCAAGATAATGAATTTTTCGTAAGTGTCGGAGTAACCCACACTTGAATTAGTTTCAAGATATTTGAATTGTAGAAAATCCTTTTGAGAATGAATCCTAGTCAGCGTGAAGAAGTGGTGGAAGGTAGAAGGTAAGTGGAGAAAGGGAGGTGAAATTGCTTGTAAGCATGTTAGAAAATTATAAAATACGTGATTTGAATGTGTTCAGACAAGTAATTAAAAAAATTCTGAACTAGAAACCACTGCCCCAAATGCTGGCAAAAGGGAATTTTGCTTATGTAAAATTGGATATGCACCAAGCAGAAATCTGGTTTGCATATTTTCATACTTTGGGATTTGTTTATTTGGATTATGCTAGTTGATGGTATAGCATTTCATATTAACCATAATAAATTGTATATCTCAGCCGTTCTTGCCATGCCCTGACCCCTAGCCTGCAGTCCTGCATTCATGGACCCTAATGGGACACGCACTAGGGATGGTGTGCAGTACTGGATTCATCCCATTTGGTTGCCTTGGGGATCAGCAGAAGTTCAGGAAAATAGATACTGTAACTCTGTGAAGCCAACCATGGCCATGTTCATGGTGAAAGAGGGTGCCTCACATTTCTTGTTATTTCTGGTAAACTGAGGTACAAGTCTCTTGTGCTTTGAATTATCTGAAAAGCTGTATTGGTCCCACTTTCATCTTGAATATGATACTAAGAATTTGAGGGAAATGCTCCTTTGCTCTTCAAACAGTAAGCAGTACAGAAGCGAATGTTTGCTTTCTAGATACAGCCAAAAAGGGTTTACCATATAGGAAGGGGGTTGGACACCTCTAATTGTGAATTAAAGATATGTATGGGCTTACCTGGGTCGCGGGGATACGTGATTTATTTTAAGGCCAGATGCTAATAAACTGCTTGCCTGCTAATTATGAAAGATGCCCTGTGGGAGACAGTGTAGGGTAATGGTGAAGGGGATAGGGTTTTGGAATCAGACAGCCTGAATTTAAATCTCCTTTCTATGTGCATTTGCTGATTATCCATGGAATAAGTTACTTAAACTCTCTGCATCATAGTTTCTTTATAATGATAATTGTTGCCTAGGGTAATCTGATTTGGGGATTAAATGTGATAATGCCAGTAAAAGGCTTATTAGCGCAGGGTCTGGGAACAGAAATTGCCCAGTAAGGGCTGCTAACTAATGTTATTATTTTAAACAGAATTCTGATTAACATTGTTCTAAAGTGGAACCTAGACTTAATGTATAGAATTAATTCTTATATTCTGATTGGTAATGGGAAAAAAGTATAGGCTGTCAATAAATTCTAGAAAATACATTTTAACAAGTTAAGATGTAAAGACAACTTTTTCCAGGGGAACCCAAAGAAAATAAATAATAAATTTAGTGGTGCAGTCTCTTTGGTGATGTTCTTTATTTACTCAGATTCAAATCTTTGAAGTCGCTTTTCCTCATTCCTCTGATTTATTCTTGATATTCAAATATGTTGAATTCCCTTCATTATTTTCTCTATTTTTTTTGTTTCACCTATAATGGAAAGCTTATCTATATATAACATATAATTAAATGTCTCAAACAGATGAGTCTTTTTTTTTTTAACATAATCTTAATACCATTATCACACTCAGTAGTAATCCCTTCATGTCATCCAATGTTTATTCAAGTTCACTTTTCCACCTTTTCTCAAAACTGCCTTTTTACAGTGGGTTTGTTTGATCAGGATCCATTAATTTCTCCTCCTAAGCACCCTCCCAGCTATCACCGCTCTAGTCCAGGCTGCAGATCTTGGGTAGCTTGAGGGTTAAACCCAGCCTGTTTATAGCTTTCCAGAAAACTTGAACTAAGTCCTGTATTTTTTAAATCAGGAAATTTTTACTTAAAAGTCTGGTATTTATTTCTCTTGGAAGAGGAGGTGGGGAAGAAAGACCTGGAAGCCTGGATTTGCCTTCCCATGGCAACAACAGCTGGCTGATGCTGAGGAGTGCTCTCCTTGGGGATGGTGCTTGTGCACGTGTGTTCACCACAGCTCCCACCTGGCCTCTTCACTAATGTGTGTTTGCAGCTCCTGGTCTGGGCATACATCACAGAAGGGGATAGTTATAAGTTCTTCTTAAATTATTACTTTTACCTCATCTTTCCATACTAATCTTTCTGGAGTCCAGTAGCTCTTAACCAGGAGTGATTTTGCCCCCAGCCCAGGGGATCTTGGTAATGTTTGGAGACATTTTTGACTGTCATGAGTGGAGGGTGCCACTGGCATTCTGTGGGTGGAGGCCAGGGATGCTGCTCAGACATCCTACAGTGCCCAGCACAGCCCCCACAAGAAAGAATTAGCTGGCCCCAAATGTTTCTAATTTCTAACTTCACTGTCCTGTTCAGAAGCTTCCAGTGCCTTCCCTATTTTCAGATATATTTATTATTTCCCAATTTTCACTCTGTATTCATACTGGACTCCTCACTGTCCAGCCAAGATATGCTTTTTTACCTTTCTTAAGTCATAGCTGTTTTTCTAGTTCCCTCCCACTGTCAGAATCCCACTTGTCCTTTTTAAGACCTCCATCTTTCCCATTCATGAAGCTGTCTTTGATGTCACCTTATCACAGTGTTCTCCAAAAACTGGAAACTTTCTTAAAGATGACTGATTTTAATATTTCCCCTTACTATCTTCCTGCTTCTCTAGTCCAAGAAACTGAATCTATAGGTATTAAGTGATATATTCAAGGTGTCTCCTGGTTCTTTGTCCTCCCCCCATGCTAATATATAATCTCTTACTTAATTAGGTATTTAATATGTTATTCTCAGCCTTTTCATGTGAATTAACTTCATATTCTCAGCTGGATTTACCTGCAGGAGGACAGAGATAGTATCTCTTATTGTGGGTACCAAGACTGTGAATTGCTGGGTTTTTTTTGTTTGTTTGTTTGTTTTGTTTTAAAGATTTTATTTATTTGTCATAGAGAGAGAGCACAACCAGGGGAGCAGCAGGCAGAGGGGGAAGCAGGCTTCCTGCTGAGCAAGGACCCTGGGATCATGACCTGAGCTGAAGGCAGACGCTTAACTGACTGAGCCACCCAGGCGTCCCTGAATTACTGTGTTTTACAACTTAACTGCAAGCCTCTGGAAGTTTCTTTGTCTGTGGATCCTACAGAGGGGTCTGGTAGCCCATGGCTCACCTCAGTCACAACTACCGAGAGGAGTAGGCACCTATGTCTGTCACAGTACCATTCAGAAAAGGGAAGTCATTTTAAATATTTGGAGCAGAAAGGGATTTAACATAAGTAGGTATGGGCTTACACAATTGTGGGAAAGGCTGGAAGGACAGGCTTTAGGCTGAGCCTTCAGCCTTGACAACTAGAACAGCAAAGCAGCTGTCCAAAGTAGGAAGTTACTCCCTTGATTACAGTTAAGGGGTAGGTCTGTTGAATTATGAATATGCTGCTGTAAATATAATTCAGGGATCAGGAAGCTGTGTCCACTGACTCCTTACTCCTATGAAGCTGGTGACTAGACTCTAGAAAGCAGAATTCAACTGTGCCTCTGCAGCAGGTCTGTCTGTGTGTCTCTCTCCCTGTCTCCTCCTTTTTCTCCCTTTCTTCTTTCTTCCTACACAAAATGGAAGACTGGAACACTAATGTAGAAACTCCACATCATGTTGAAACATGCTTCCCCGTAGAAACAGCCAGAAGTCATGGGGAGAAGACCATCTGTCTTCCACATCTTATAGACATGAATCTGAAACATGGGGCATAATTTTCATCTAGAGGTTTAGCTCCAATGGAGTTGGAGAAATATAGCTTTAACATTTATGTTTGTATGACTTTTTTCAGTAATTGTTCTTGAAGGTTGAAGAATCATTCAATAATTTCAGAATTTTACGTCTTTTTGACAGTGGGGATGCAAGAATGGGGTCAGCATTACATAAAACACATGCTGTACTTACTAACATGAAAGTATTATAAAATTCTAAGATTTTTGAATACTTTCTCAAGTTTCAAAAACAACTGCTGAAGAAAGTCATGAGGAAAATGAAATAAAACTATACAATAGAGGCAGTAAGTAATAGAAATTTATCTCTACTTATCCTCTTTTTTTTTTNTTTTTTTTTTTTTTTTTTTTTTTTTTAGGCCAGTGGATCATAACTTAATGTGGAGGACAGTGTAGTGCAACTTATCTCTAATTACAATTTTATAGTGTTTATTTGACTCTTAGCTATTCATTCATTTTCTTATTTTCTAGTGCTTTCATCTCACACAACACCCTATTAGTCTTCAGTAATTACTTAGCTGACTAAAGTCACTTTTCTGAGATGAAACAACTGGGGCTTATTTAAGGCTTCTGGAATTTGAGAAGGTCAAGAGATAACAGAAAAAATTCTGGCTCATTTAGGAAGAAAGGATTTAATTTGACTTCACTTCTTAAGTATTCATGAAAGCAAAAGTACAAGAGAAAACTTTTGGATCACCATAACTATACTTCACAATGATTTTTATTTGAAAGTTTGGTTTTCACGTAATTTTTTGTTTTAACTTTTGTAGTTTCTTTGCCCATAGCAGAAACTATAAATAAGTGTGTGGCTGAAACTTCTGCTGAGCAAATGTACAGGAGTATCTTGCATTATTAGAATGTTGGGCTTCCTCAGAATTTGGAGTTGGGACATACAGTACTTCATTTTACTTCTCTAGGCTCTAAGCTCTTCGCCAACTACACATGGCATTTATTTATTTTAAAATTATTTGTTTTGCTTATTTTTGATAATTTTTGACAACTCCAGATGATAAGTACATACACTTCAATGTTAAAATGAACAAATAAACAAAACTAGGTTGGAAATGGATGAGTTAGATTAATAAATGCTAATACAGGTTTAATATGCTGCCATGGAAATTTCAGCTTTTTGGTTTTTTGTACATGTGTTTAAAATGATAAATCTCAAAAACTTTTGCTTTCATTTTGGAGAAGATAAAAATAAGTCTTTGGTGAATCTGGATTTGTTTTGATGGCATGTGCCCAGTAAGCAGTTAGTTTAGCCCTTTCTAAACATGTTTTTCATCTGAAAATCATTCTGAAAACTAGTAAAAAGTGACACATCTTTTCTAAGACATGTTAAGCACTAAGATACAACAGACTTCATGAAGATGGTATAATATCATTTAAGAATTTTATTTTGGTTACAATGAAAATAAATGCATATAAATGAAAATGAAGACATTTAAGAAGAATAAATTAAATTTGTCCATAATCCCACTATCATTAGTAAACAATATAAAACATTTTGATGGTTTTTTCCCTTTTTTGGTTCACATTTCTTCATGTTTTCTTTATAAAATCAGGATACATACACATATTGAAAAGCGTAAAGAGATAATTTTACATTCTACCATATTCACAAAACACTACATCGTAAGTATTTTCTTATGACTTAAAATAAGTCATGTTCAAGTCATGATTTTTAAGTAACATTTTGATATCTGTTGTGGGGTTTTGCCATAATTTGTATAACTATTATTCTATTATTGGATATATGGCTTTTTTTCTGTTTTGTAGTAACAGAAATAACATTGTAGGGATATTCCTGAAAACGTGTTTTGGTTTCCATTTTTATAAGACAGATCCAAGAAACAAAATTTTGTAATCAAAGGATATGAACTCTTTTATCTCTTGTTGCATATTATCAAGTTGCTTTCAGAGGTTATATGGATTGTTATCTCTACCAGCAGGTACCTAAAGGTCTGTTGTATGGAATTCTCAGTAGCATTACTTTTAAAAGATTTTCTTCTAGTTTTTATGGGAAATAAGGGTTTGGTTCTTAAATTTATAACGATTTCTTTCTTTACTTGTCAAAATAAAAACATTTTTTTGTCCCTGCTATTTTTTTCTGTGAATTGCATCTTCATATCAATGAAGTATACATTCTAGTGGAATAGGAAAGGACAATAAACAGATGTACTAGGTAGATATAAGTATCACGAAGGAGAATAAAATGGGATGAGGGCCAAGAGTGCTGAGGCTGGCAGTGCCATTTTAGGTACTGTTTTCAGAGAGAACTTTTCATATTGGTTACATTTGAACAGACATGAAGGGAGGAATTGTTGCTGGGAGAAGAACATTATAGGCAGCAGGAGTCACAAGTACCAATGCCTTAGAATGTGCCTTATGTGTCCCTGGAACAGCAGGTTTTCCCATGTGCCTGCAGCAGGGGCAGGTAGGGGCTAGTGGTAGAAGAGGAGCTCAGAATGACACGACTGGATCACTTAGGGACTTGGAGACTATGGTAAGGAGTTTGTGTTTTATTGAGAACAAGCCACTTTGCTGGGTGGCTATGTGGAGTACAACTGCTCAGTTATACACTGAAGCCCTCAGCTGACAGAGTTATAGATGCGTCATTCTAGGGACGGTGTAAGGAATAGGCTGAAGTGGGCAGGGATAAATGCAGGGAGATCCTTCTGGAAGCCATTTCAGTAGTCCAGGGAAGAGATGATGGTGCCCAAATTTAGACCACTCACAGAGATGGTGGTTAAGTAAGGCTGGATTCTATAGTGCTGATAGAATTTGCAGATAGATTGGATGGGGAATGTGAGCAGAAGAGAGGAGTCAAAGTTTCGCATGTTAGAAGTTTAAATTTGTCCCCAGGTTCAGGCACTNATTTAGACCACTCACAGAGATGGTGGTTAAGTAAGGCTGGATTCTATAGTGCTGATAGAATTTGCAGATAGAGAGGAGTCAAAGTTTCGCATGTTAGAAGTTTAAATTTGTCCCCAGGTTCAGGCACCTATTGGGAGTGTTGGAACATATCGCCCACCAGTAAGTGGGAGGGAGAGGGGGACGACACTGCTGTATATGTCCATCTAACCATCATGCTGTACACCTTAAACACACACAATGATGTATGTCAATTATTTCTCAGTAAAACTAGAAGAAAAGTTTAAATTTGCCTAAATTTACGTCAGTAATATAGTCTAGCTGCCATTCTTATTTCTCACTTTTGTGAGATTTGTGGATTGGAACTTCCTTGAGATTTTGGTAACTATTTTATACAGTTATTTTAATAATCGCAGTTATTAAAATTTACAGTCTGTTTTGTGTCTATAATGTTGTTATCCAAATGTTTATTTGGTAAAGCGCTGGAACTGAAAAACAAACTCCCTACAACAGACATTTTGCAACGGAAGTCAGAGTGTTAAACTCCAGGAAGAAGGCCAAAACAGCTGCTATGATTCATTGAACTGTGAGTTTGGAAGGGAGCCTCTGCAAAAATGATAGTTAAAGTGCTGAAAAATTACAGAGCAGCTTGAAGCAGATTTTTAAGTTTATAGAAATGTCATATAACCAAAGCAAGGAAGATAGGAACAAATCGGGGGAGGCTCTGGCTTCATGACTGTAAGATCAGTCAGTGCTGCTGCAGTCCCTGAGTCAGCTGTGGTTTGCACCAAGGCATCAGTGCATTTGATTTGACTGGAGATTGGAATGTGCTGATATTGCCTTTCTCTTTTAATTTGATGCAATGTATTAACTAAAAAGCTTTATTTGAATTCAACTTTTATTGTTTGTTATTTATCATGCTTAATATGTTTAAAGGAGATGTATATACCTGGAAAGCACCCCCCTCCCCTGCTTTCCATTTAGATCAATGAGAAAATTAATAGTGTAGTAGGAGAGGTTTGGATTTTGCGGTATTTTCACTGACTATCCTTTGCATAAAACATGCAGCTACCCTGTAGTTAGAAAAAGGTCCCCAGTGCTTCTGATATGTGCCACTGTTAGTTTTCTGAAGGAGACGGAGGGATAGAAACTAGAAAAAGACACTGAAAATGAATAAGCCAAGAGAGGAGAAAAAACAGTAGAGAGAAATATCTGGAGGGAAGAGTTTGATATAGCTGGACACTGAAGTTGATGGTAAACTTTTTTGCTAATTGAATCAAACAAGGAAACTTGTTATATTACATAATTTTCTATTTACTGAGAAAAAGAAAATACCATACACATTGATTAGGTGACAAAAATTTGTTTAGAAAAAAATTAGTTTCTTTTAATGAAGGAAATTAAATAGCAGATAGTAGCTTTAGTTGTGATTTATTTATAGTTACTTTCAACAGGATTTTTTTTTTTTTATTCTGTTAAGTTGTAACTTGGTAATGGCTTTTCCAACAGGAACATTTGGTAAATGATACAGTAAGAGACGTTGTTACAACTCCTCTAACCCTCTAGAAACAGAGATGAAAAAATCTGAAATAGCTGGCTTTTAAAGAGGGCACCCCTGCAATGTCAAAATTGCTAGATTATATTCAGTTCCACTCCCTATACAAACAGTACATTTTTTCACCTTAACCCATCTTTCTTCCAGGTCTCAGCTTCAGTGTGAATTCCTGAGAGTTCTTCCCTAATCCCCCAATTTAAAACATTTCCTTTATTAAAATCTCTCCTCTCATTTTTTTTTTAAAGATTTTATTTATTTATTCGACAGAGATAGAGACAGCCAGCGAGAGAGGGAACACAAGCAGGGGGAGTGGGAGAGGAAGAAGCAGGCCTCCAGCAGAGGAGCCTGATGTGGGGCTTGATACCAGAACGCCGGGATCACGCCCTGAGCCGAAGGCAGACGCTTAACCTCTGTGCCACCCAGGCGCCCCTCCTCTCATTTTTTTTTTAAAGATTTTATTTATTTATTTGTCAGTCAGAGAGAGAAGAGGGAGCAGCAGGCAGAGGGAGAAGCAGACTCGCCGCTGATCAGGGAATCTGATTCAGGGCTTGATCGCAGGACCCTGGGATCATGACCTGAGCAGAAGGCAGATGCTTAACCAACTGAGCCACCCAGGTTCCCCAGGCATCCCTCTCCTCTCATTATTGCTTTGAATTCATCCTTACATTTACCAAAATGTCCACTTGTACTTAGTTATGCAATTATTTTCTTACTGTCTGCCACTGCACTCCCTATTATATTGTAAAATCCATGAAGGCAACAATTGATTCTTCCAAGAATATTTACTGAGTGCCTACTATGTGTCAACTAGGAATTGGGAACACAGCTCTTAAAGTTTACATTGTCTTAAATTCTGGTGTTTGCTTGTATCTCTAACATTTAGCACACAGGGCCTGGTTCACAGAGAACCATCAATAACTATTTGTTGAAAGAATGAAGATGAAAGCCATTGATGATTACTTGCAAGGCTCAAAGGTAGAGTGCTGTCAAGGTCTAAAAATGTAGTTCAGGAATGTAAAGTTCTGCATTGGCTGGGGCTCTTTTCCCTGATCACAGGCTGAAATTTCCAAGTGCCCCTGCCTGTGCAGTATTCCTTTGGTGAATGAGGGTTTCTCTGACCACAGTGATCTACCTCTCTGAAAAGGGAAATAAGAATAATCCAGAGATACTGAATGATTAATTGGTCCAAGGTAGGTTGGGGCATCAGTATTGTTTGTTTGTTTAATCTCCTTAAGTGTTTGTGTTATGCATACCAGGTCTAAAATTACTCTCCTAACGGAAGAAGAGGATGGAGTTTATGTCTGAGGGTTCTCCTCTCTTCAAATGCTACTTGTTTTATTTTGGCAGGGGAGTTTTTAGGTAGGATGTGTGCGTGTATGGTTGTACATTTTTTCCCCGAAGGAGTTTTTGAATTTTTTCCATGCCATTCTAATAATTATCGAAGCAACACAAATTTTCACCAAATACCACGGGAACCTGAGATATTTTTCACTGCTTCAGCCCGAGAGTGTTTTAGGTCAGCATGACTTTTTTTTCAATAAAAACTAGAACCTTCCTAATGTTAGATATTATTTTGTAACTGCGTTTGGGGAGTTTATACAGTTTAAGTAAGTTCCAAGATACATCTCTAAAGACTTCATGTGGTAGTGATCACTTGATAAAACATTGTGAAATAGTGAAATTTTAATTCTAATATAGTTAACTTTGTACTTTTCTTTTTGGACATAATCTAAACAGCTAGCTGTCTCTTTATATTACTGATAATTGAAGATAGGAAAACCATTTATTTACTTTATTTAGTATATAGTATGAATAAATGAATTTTCTACCTCTCAGTACATAATATGTTATGAAAATTACAAGGGGGCAGTAACTGGAAAAACATTGTGTTGTTGATAGCAGCGGGCAGACTGACATTCAGACATCAAAATGGAGACCAAGAAGTTAAAGGTAAGAAATATCATGTGAAAAACTTATTATAGGGATAAAGAGTGTATAGAACTAGATGTGTTTTGGGGGAATTACTGTATCATGGGTAGATATCATGAGAAATAATCATGAAACATCAGGAAGAGATAATATTTGGTGTTTTCTGCTTAATTAGAGTATTTTATAGAATGGTAAGTGTTTAGAAGAGATCAAAGGCTATATGGTTTAACTGACTGGACTGCTCAGTGATTAAAAATGTTAACAGAGTAATTTGTGACTTTGAGAAAATATTTTCTATTCTTATTTTAAGCCATATTGTATATTTCTGGAAAATGACACATAAATAGTATAGTTTAATCCAGAATCTCTGATATAAACGATATACCAATTTATGAAATCACTGTGAGTTTTCTCTACTTTGAGAAATTCCAGAATTAAGAGCAAGTGAGGAGTGCTGGAGAGGTCTTCAATGCTAAGAAATACTAAATGCTTACCCCTGCTTCTAGGTCACAGTGAAATCAGACTTCACTGGGGAGACGTTCTCTGATGAGTAATGTCAGGAACCCTTTCAGCAGTGGGACTATCTCTTTGTTTTACTCTTTAGAGTTTGGATTTTGGGGGATTCCTCACATCGGTAGGTCCCGTGTGACACTGGCTGAGCTGTCCAACCAGGGGATCTTCATTCCTGTTACACACATTCTCTGACTGAAATGCTGACTCATTCAGATACAACTTGACCCAGTACCCGAGAGACATCCTGTCCTAAATGGATTGATACTGCTGAGATTAGACTGCACTCAAAAGAGAGCTATTTTATAAACATCTGTTTTAAACGTGCATCTTGTTTGTGACTATGTAATGCCTTGCTATGTTTTTGTTCTTTTTGAAGAACCAGTTGAACCATTCATTTCTAATGTGCTGCAGCTATGTATTAATAGAATATGATTGTACAAGAGACAGGAAAAGAGAGTTTGGGAGAGATCACCTTTTTCACAGTGACCATCCTCCAGCAATGCTCTTTGCCAACAGCTGATATTTCTTTTCCCCAGCTCCTTTTCAATGTATGTGTTCTAGTCCTTGTAACGCATTTCTTACTAACGACTCAAAGTGATGACATTTATACAGGAATGTGCAACTATGCCTTGCTTATTTTAAAGTAGTGGTTTTTTTTTAAAAAGAAAATCTCTGCATATTGATTTCTGCCTAAAACCAATAAAAATCTAAATAAAATATTATGAAGTACAGAAAAGCTTCACATTTTAGGATGAGCTCAGTCATTATCCCGTTATATGCATTATAATAAAACACTTAATTTACACTTAGGTTGTCTAATAATTGGTGTCTATAACTCCTCCAGAAGCAAACAAATGACAGAAAGAAGTTATAGGGAAGTTATAGGGACTGTTTCCCCTTCAGGATAGGGAATATGGCATTTAGATATTTTTATTATCTAGAAGGGCACAGTAAATACTTTTAATTTAAACATTTTCTTACCATTTTACCCACACAGCAGGCTAATCTTTTAAAGTTAGTCTTCTTAAACAATCTGGAGTTCTTCACTCCTTTTTCTCAAACCTCACATTTAATCTATGAGTCAGTTTTGTTTAATCTACCTTGAAAACATATACAAACTGATCACTTTTTATCTTCTTTACTGCTACGCCTTGATCCATATCACCAGGGCCTCTACCCTAGATTATTATTGTAAACACTCTCCCAATCAGGCTTCCTGGTTTTATTCTTGACTTCTTTCAGTCATAGCAACCAGAGTAATCCTGTTAAACTTCAGTCTGATTATGGGATACAGTATTGTATAGCAGTTATGAGCACAGACTTTGAGCCAGGCTGTCTGGGTTCAAATCTAGGTCTTGCCATTTATAGTCTATTTAATTTAGGGCAACATATTTAAATGTAAAATTGGGTTAGCTCTATCTTTTTAGGTTTCTGGACTCAATGCCTGTGGGGGTGGCTTCCCCCAATAATACCTAGGAATTCTCAGACACCAACTGGGTGTCTGAGAACTCAACTGGGTGTCTGAGAACCCAACTCAATTCTGACACCATCTATTCTGGAGATAGCATCAGATTTCATGGGTTAAGGGCTCAGTCCTATAAGACTGCCTCCCACCCCCTACTTCGGACACCAGTTGCAAAGTTACATGAGCTTCTGACCAAATGGCTATAGACTGGAGGTTCCGATGAACTCTTCCTTAGGTTCTTTTAATTTGCTAGAGAAGCTCACAGAATTCAGGGAAACACTTACATACTTATACTAGAAACGACATAGTAAAGTATACGTATCATAGTAAAGTATACGTTATCAACATCCAGATGGAGGAGATACATAAGGCAAGGTATGGGGAGAGGGCACAGAACTTCCGTGCCCTCTCCAGGAGTGCCATTCTCCCTTAATCTCAGTGTTTATCAACCTGGAGGCTCTTTGAACCCAGTTCTCTTGGAAGCTTCATTGTTTTTGACTAATGACATGGTATTATATGTAGAAAATCAAGATTTCATCAAAAAACTATTGGAACTAATAAATGAATTTAGTAAAGTGGTAGACATAGAATCAGTATGCAAAATTCTATTGTGTTTCTATACTCTAATGAACTATCAGAGAAATTAAGAAAACAATCCCACTTGCAGTTGCATGAAAAATAATAAAAATACCTAGGAATAATTTTTTTTTTTAAGATTTTATTTATTTATTTGACAGAGATAGAGACAGCCAGCGATAGAGGGAACACAAGCAGGGGGAGTGGGAGAGGAAGCAGGCTCATAGCAGAGGATGATGTGGGGCTCGATCCCACAACACCAGGATCATGCCCTGAGCTGAAGGCAGATGCTTAACCACTGTGCCACCCAGGCGCCCCTATACCTAGGAATAAATTTAACTAAGGAAGTGAAAGACCAATACATTGTAAACTATAAGGCAATGAAACAAATTGAAGAACACATAAATAAGTGGAAAGATATTCTCTGCTCATGAATTGGAAGAATTAATATTGCTAAAATGTCCATACTACTCACAGCAATCTGCAAATTTAATGCAATGTTTATCAAAATTACAAAGGCATTTTTCACAGAAAAAGAACAAACAATCCTAGAATTTGTGTGGAACCATAAAAGACCCTGAATAGTCAAAGCAAACTTGAGAAAGAAGAACAAGGCTAGAGGCATCACGCACCATGATTTCAAACTATATTACAAAGCTATCATAATTAAAATAGTATGATATTGACACGAAAACAGACACATAGATCAGTGGACCAGAACAGAAAACCCAGAAATAAACTCATATGTGATCAATTAATTTATCATAAAGGAGCCAAGAATATGCAATGAGGGAAGGACAGTCTCTTCAATCAATTGTGTTGGGAAAACTGGACGGCCACATTCAAAAGAATAAAGCTGGACCAGTATCTTACACTATATACAAAAGTTGACTCAAAATGGGTTAAAGACTTGAATGTGAGACCTGAGCTATAAAACTCCTAGAAGAAAATACGGGTGATAAACTCCCTGACACTGGTCTTGGCAATGAGTTTTTGAACCTGAACCCAAAAGCAAAAGCATCAAAAACAACAATAAAATACACAAAAAGAAAAAGAAAAGCACCAAAAACAGTAAATGTGTTGTACTACATCAAACTAGAAAGCTTCTTCACAGCAAAGGAAACTATCATCAAAATGAAAAGGCGATCTACTGAATGGGAAAAAAATATTTGCAAACCATACTTCTGATAAGGGGGTAATATCCAAAATATATAAAAACTCATACAACTCAACAACAACAGCAACAACAACAAAACAGTTTGAATTTAAAAAATTGGCCGAAGGTCTGAATAGACATTTTCCAAAGAAGAAATACAGATGGCCGACAGACACATAAAAGGATAGCCAACATGGTTAGTTATCAGGGAAAGGAAGATCAAAACCGCAATGGGATCACCACACACTTGTTAGAATGGCAATTGTCAAAAAGATAAACAATAACACTAGGGGAACCCCTTGTGTACTCTTGGTGGGAATATAAATTGGTCCAGCCACTGTGGAAAGCAGTATGGAGATTCCTCAAAAAATTAAAAATAGAAGTACCTTATGACCCAGCGATTCCATTTCTGGGTATTTGAAGAAGATGAAAACACTAATTCCAAAGTTACATATGCACCCCCATGACCATTGTAGCATTATTTACAATACTGAGATCTGAAAACAGCCTAAGTGTCCATCAACGGTAAAGAAATGCAGTACATATATATAATGGAATCTTACATATAATGGAACCTGAACTGAAATGCAGTACATATATATAATGGAATCATACATATAATGGAATCTTACTCAGCCATAAAAAAGAATGAATATTGCCATTTGTGACAACATGAATGGACCACGAAGGCATTATGCTAAGTGAAATAAGACAGAGAAAGACAAATATCATGCGATCAATTTTATGTGTGGAATCTAAAATATATATAAACCAAACTCGTAGATATGGAGAACAGATTGGTGTTTGCCGGAAGTCAGAGATGGGAGAGGGGAAGGAAAAATGGGTGAACTTTTTTTGCTTTTTAAAAAATTTTTAAATAAATTGAATTAAAAAAAATTAAAATATGCAAAATTGGAGTGTAGGATATATATTGACATCTTTTGAAGCATCCATAAGAACAACGTTATTGGTATCTCCTGGGGGAAAGTCAGCTAGAGATCTGGGAGGGAATATCACTTCCTACTTTATCACCTAATTCAAAGAAGTAAATTACTAATTTGAGTGGCTGGGGAAGGAAAAATCAGTCATCTGTATATATAAACGTATTTTTTAAATCTCTAACTTGGCACAGTGAATGCTAGAATGTTTCTTACCTTTTCCGGGACATACTTCCCAAAAAATAGGACATTTCTCTTACATAAAGATGAAAGTTTATGACAGTTTACAACACAAATTTAATAATAAAATTCATGGTGTTTTTTTTTTTTTGGAGTCTTAGCGTAATTCCCTAGAAGAAGGTATCCATAGTTGTAGAAATCAGATCATCTACATGTAATTTTACACTCCCCAAGTATCAAATATACAGATTCAATTTTCTCGTAATCTCTTATATGGCAAGTTCAATTTGCTGAACAATGTGGAGAACTAGCAAGTTGTTGGGGGAGGATTCTGAGCTGCCAAAATAGATGCCATAAAACTTTCCAGACAGTGTGGGGGTTGGCTGCTGCTCAGATTAAATGTACTCATTTAGTGCAAGATGGACACAATGGAAAATACCCTCTTCGCAAAAATGTATTTACAATGTGTTCATGGCAATGTGGAGTAGAAGCAGCAAATGTTTATACTTTAAGATGAGGAATGAAAGTTACGACTTGTTTTCTTGTTTCCATTTCAGCCACTCTGTACTTTATCAGGTATGCTTTTAATTTTGCATCCCACATTCATTTATTTTTATTCCTTTAGGGTAGGCAGACTTCATAATGATTTTTGTTTCTCCATGATGGAGGAGTAAGGCCATTTTCGTTCAGACAATTCATCCTTACAGCTTTCTCTCAGAGCGTGGCTTGCTTAGCCACAAGTCCATCTCAAGTTGGACTCTGCCCAACGACAACTCTTCTTTTCATTTATAGTTGAATTAGCAGGAATATGTTATTTCAGCCTCTGCTGTTTTGTACTGATTGTTAACTTTACTATTAATGCCCTTTGCTTATGAGTCTGGGAAATATTTTTAGTGCCTATGTAAAATACGGAATAAACAGCAATAAATCAAATTTGTTTGAACAAACTACATAGCCTTGGGACCAGATTTTTGGCAGGCAGTTTATAGTCTCTGCTAAAGCATTTGGCTAGCAGATGGGTTACCCCAGCCCACTCAACGGAGGTTCTCATTATTGGTACATCTTTCTATTTTGGAGGTTGCTGTAACCTTTGAACCCCTGGAATTCTACAGATTAAAATCTGTTCTGTCTGTGAAGGGGGCAACGCCTTTTCCGTTTGACATTAAAATTATAACCAAGGTATAAATTTCATATTTTAAATGGATCAAGTGTGCCCTCCAAGTCATAAATCCTGGAAAATGGACCTATCCTCTTTGTATTAATGTTTATAACGATGGGAAACACTGGTCTACCAAGACAGTCCATTCATCCTGGATGCTTTTAATCATACTTTGTATTTGCTATGGTCTGAATGTTTGTGTCCCCCCACCCCATATTCATATGTCAAAAACTTAGTTCCCAAAGGTGATGGTATTAGAAGCTGGGGTCTTTGGGAGGTGCTTAAGTCACGAAGGTAGAGACCTCATGAATACGGTTAGTGCTCTTATAAAAGAGCCTCCAAAGAGACCTCGGCCCCTTTCACCGTGTTGAGGACACAGGGAGAAGATGCTGGCTGTGAACTAGGAAGTGTGCTGTCACCATGCTCGTGGGGTAATCCTGGACTTTCAGCCTCTAGAACCGTGAGAAATTAATTTCTGTTTTTCATAGGCTACCAAATCTATGATATTTTGTTATACCAGTCTGAATGGACTAAGACAATATTGATATAAAATCTGCCTTCTCTCCATTAATTCTTCCCCAGCCAGTTATCTTCTTTAAAATAAGATAAAGGAACACTATTTTTTTTTTTTTCTCAAATGTGATGAGGTAGGGAGGTGTTGAATCTTTTTTTCAGGCAGAAAAATTCTCAATCCCTCAACTATTCACTATATGAAATAATTGTCAGAACTTTAATCATGCTGGTCAAACTCTATGTTTGTCAAAATTTTCCTCAGTGTAGCATGCCAAACATCTCATAATTTTCCGTGCATGGGCTGCACTGATTACAGAGGGATCATCACCTCTCTTGTCAAGGTAGCTTTTTTGTTTGTTTTGGCCAGTTGTCTCACATATTGGCTCATTCTTGAGTTTATATTTGGGTAAAGCTTTTAGGGCACTTTTTATTCTTTCATTTTTTAAAGTCATGTTTTACTTACCCTGATTGAAGCCCCCCTTACTGTGATCATTCTTGGTGTTTAAACTTTAGTTTCCCCTTCTAAACTCCAGAAACAATTTGTTGGAACTCAGTGTACAGTTTTTGGCTGCATCGGGTCCTTGCATTTTTATCTTCATGTTTCTGGAAGGGGATGGAGATGGTTGTAGAGGAGTGGTCTCCTTTAATTTTCTTCTTATCTATCACCTTTAGGTTGAGTTCTTAAAATTTAGGTCATGGATAGTTATTGCGAAGGATGGTGGGATTATTACCAAAGAGAGTTATTGAACTGGAGTTCTGAATAAAGTTTGTTCTTTTTTTTTTTTTACACAGTTTGAATAGATTATATTGTTCATATTAATGTTTTTCTAAAGTATGTGAATGCTTTTGTGATTAGGTGAAAATACATTTATTTAAATATAAATTTATTTAAGTTTATTAAATATGTATATTTATATCAAGGTTTTTCATAATTTTCTCAATGGTTGCTATGATTAGTATGGTTATAGAGGGGCCCACAATTTTTATACTAAAAATTTCACCTCATTCTGAAATTCCAGTGTTATCCTAATAGTTATCCAAGTTTTACTGACTACAGATACACTAACTTTGATGTTTTTTGCAATATAATTATCTCTTTGAATGCTATTCTTAAATGCCTTTAACCTTTCATAGCACTGCAAAAGCAACTAGCTGCTAGGAATTCTTGGGCATAATATTAAATATCTCTTTTGACTGTATCTTGAAATTTGTCTTTCATAAACTAAACATGGGTATATACATACATACCATCAGGAAACATGGGCCCCCAAAAATAAAATCAGAAAACCTTTTTTAAAAAGGTGATTTTAATTTTAGTGTATGTACAATTTCTTATTTGAAAAAAAAAAGTCTAAAAATGCATATGATGGTTTGAAATACTTATGAGGGAGAGGAGTGGTCTTTGTCCACTTTGACCTTTTAGGTGCCTAAGGCCTCAGGTGGTCTTAATCTGTCTGCTTTACTTGATATCTGGTGTTGGTTGAACTTCTGGTTCTAGAAGTGTTTATCCTTAACTTAATGCCCTCCTACCATTTGCCTCCTGGACCATTTGTCATTCAGTCTTTTATACATAACTGGCAATATTCACCTTCTCTAATCCCTCCGCACATACTGCTAAAGGGATCAAATTGTCCTGATTTGCTCAGGATGTTCCAAGTTGGTTTTTTTTTTAAAATTGTGTGGGTTTTTTTAAAAAAAGATTTTATTTATTTATTTGGCAGGAGAGAGAGGGAGAGCACAGCAGGGGGAATGGCAGTCAAAGGGAGAAGCAGGCTCCCTGCTGAGAAGAGAGCCAGAGGTGGGGCTCGATTCAAAGGACGCTGGGATCATGACTTGAGCTGAAAGCAGACGCTTAACATACTGAGCTACCCAGTCACCCCAGGACTTTCCAAGTTTTAAAACTGAAATTTCTGTGCTTTGGGAACCTCTGTAGTCCTGGGCAGACTGGGGTGATTGGTCACCCTACATACTATCCTTCCTCCTACTTCCTCACGGCACATCTTCTGATTTGCTGTATATCTGTGCATTGTCCAGAGTGGGCTGTGGAAGCTTGGGCATCCATCTGAAAGCTGTTCCCTACGTAGCATTAGTGGTTGAAAGTTTATTTTTATTTTTTTTAAGTGTACCCTTTTCTCCCCCCTTTCCTACAAAAATCCTAAGGAATCCTTTGATGTCTTTGACCTATCCTTTTTAGGTTTTTTTCTTTGTTGACATTTTTGACATTAGTTGTTCTTGAGGAATCTTTGTTTTGAATTTTTTCCCACAATTCCACAAAACACAATTTGTTTTCTTGCTACCTACACGTTGTGGCTTTGGTTTAATTGTCATAGTGTTTGGGTGACTCAGTACTTTAGAAAGCAACAAAATTGTTCAATAGGACGTAGGAAAACCATGTTTTTAGTAATTGAGAGTCTTGAGTTCTAGTCCTAGATTGGTTACCACTGAGTTGCAGGATCCTGGACATGTGTTGTTTTCTCTTTAGGTCTTGGTTTCTTCCTCTGTAAAAGAAGTGGACTTTGTTACAGTATTTATGAGTCATAATTTACATTAAAATAAAATGACTCTGGGGCATCTGGGTGTCTCAGGGGGTTAAGGCTCTGCCTTTGGCTCAGGTCATGACCCCAGGGTCCTTGAACTGAGACCTACACTGGGCTCCCTGCTCAGTCAGCAGCAGGGAGCCTGCTTCTCCCTCTCCCTCTGCCCCATCCCCCCCAACTCCCTCCCCCACCACCTGTGCCCTCTCTAGCCCTGTCAAATAAACAAATCTTTAAAAGAAATAATAAAATAAAATGACTCTCAGCAGAGGAGCAGAGTGTGATTGCCCTATGTACCAAATAATTCTCTGGAGTCTGGAGTCTTTAAATCTCTCTAGTGTGGCCTTTGAGCCCTGAACCTAATACCTAGTGCTTTATCAGACACATAACTAATTAGGCCCATAATGTCTTTTTTAGATGAAGACTTTCTGCTTGTAACTAGAAGCATGTTGGATCTGGCATCCTCAAGGCTATCCATCCCCAGATTCAGGGATTCATTAGGAGGACTAAGAGGATTTAGCATATAAGTCATACTTATTGTTGTGATTTCTTATATTGAAAGGATATTAAGCAAAATCAGCAAAGGAAAAAGGCACATGAGCCAATCCAGGGAAATCAGATGCAGCTTCCAACAGTCCTTTCCCAGCGGAGTCACACAGGATTTGCTTAATTCCCCTAGCAACTAACTGTGACAACACATGTGAAATGTTATTTGTTAGGAAAACTCATAAAGACTCAGTGCCCAAGGTTTTTAGTGGGGGCTGGTCATATAGGCAATCTCTGTAACGAAATTCCAGGCTCCTAGAAGGAAAGCAGCTGTTCAGCATAAGTACATTGTTTCTACATTTCAGGCACAATGAACCATTCTTATTGGGAATGGTGGGAACCCTCCCCAAATCCAATTTTCTAGATGGCAACCAAGGATCAACCCTGCACGCAGGTCTTTCTAAGGATTGAAGTTTCAGGCTTGCTATGTTCTCTCTTTTCTACACATGTAGTTAAGCTCAAAGTTTGTGCCTAGTCTCTTAACTTCTCACTAGCAAGTAAGTCCATGTGAAATGTTGGAAAGAAATGGACTTTGAAAAATAACTGAAGTTCTATTCCTGGCTTTGCTAGTAACATGTTGGGTGATTTTAATAAAATTGTTTAACTTATTTAAACCTTAACTTTCTTCATTTCTGAGTTGGAGATAATAAAACTAATGGCGTAGGGATTTTGTTGAGAACAAACTATTTTATATACACATTCACTTGAAGCATAGCATTACTTGTCCCTGAATCTACTCATTGAACAAACGTTTATTAAGAGTCTACTGTATGCTAAACACTGATATCCCTCAGAGGTGTACTGTTGAGAAAAAGATACCCCGTAAGACATTTATAGTCTGGCTGGGGGGAGAGACTTTAATCTCAAATAATAATTGTGACTATTAATATACAACTTGTGGTAAGTGCCCTGAAAGAGAGGTAGTCAGGGACAGTCTCGCTAAGGAAGTGGCTTATTGTAAGAATCTGAAATTTCAATAGGCAGTGACTGCATCAAGAGGTCAGGAGGGGAATTAGATAACGATGTTGTATAGGCTCTTCTCTTTGGATGGGAAGGAGCAGGTGTTGTTGGAGAGTCAAAAAAAGCCAGGGCAGTTGGAGCAGAGAGAAGAAAGGAGGGAGCAGTAATGGATGACAGTGGAGAGGACCACTGTCAAGGACCACATTTAGGTAATAGAGCTCGGGCACCATCCTAAGAGCAATGGAAAGTTATTTAAGGGTGTTTAGCAGTGGAACAACATAATGGGAGATCTACATGTTTTGAAAAGATCACGTTGGCTGCTTTGTAGAGCTATGATTGGAGTGGGTTAAGTAGGTTTAGGAGACTATTGCCGAAGCCTGGGCTAGTGATGACCATAATTGGAGTTAGTGTTATGGCTTGCTTGGAGATGGAGAGAAATGTAAACATTTGAGAAGGCATATCTGCATTTTCTTGCTAAGTTATTTGAATAAATATCTTCAAGGTGAACTGTTTTTACATAGGTTGGGTTTGTATGTGTGTGTTTCAATCATTACTAGCATCATAAAATCTTGAGAGTTGGAAGAGATATCAGATTCTTGAGTATGTGTAACTCTGGTAGAGAAAGAGATAGAGTTATAACCTGCTGAGATTGGCACAACTATAGCCTACCTTATCCATGCATTTGTTGAGTAGAAATAAGAAGATACTATCTATGTAGATATATGTAGACTTTATAGTGTGTCAGCCACTTTGTATATATTAACTAATTTAATTTACACAACAAACCTATCAGGCAGGTGCTACTACACATATATTATAGATGAGACATAGACGGTGACACACGTAGCTGACCAATTTCTAACAAATAAATGGTAGAGCTGGGATTTGAACCCAGGTATTTGTCTTCAGATTCATTTGGCCAACCCCAGTGGCAAACTATGACTCTTAGGCCAAATCTGACCTACCGTTTTGTAAAGACAGCCAGAAAATTAAAAATATAAAGAAGAATCACGACAGAGATTATATGTGGTCCACAAAGCCTAAGATATTTACTTTTTGGTCTTTTACTGTGACAGTTTGCTAGCCCCTGCACTATGCTAACCACTACTAAGAAGGTAGGATATGTTCCTTCAGTAGAAAGTTGAGAGTCACTGATCTTTATAGAAAAAGGACATATCTGGTCATAAAATGTGTTAGAATAGTGAGAATAGTATACTCATAGTTCCTGTTTTAGAAATTTTTTTCTTGATATCTGCAAATTTAAAATTGAGGACTGGTGTGACTTTGTGTGGAGAAAGTTTCTTGGAAAGATAAATTTATCCTACCGTCGTAAGATCAAAGGCAGCTGGGCTAATGCTGTTACTTAATGTGATGACTGTCATTAAGACAATGAATTTCAGATGAATTTTATGTGCTGCTTTAGCGTCTGGAGATGGTATATCAACACAAAACTTTCTATTTTAAACCCGTGGTTTGCTTTTGAAAAGAAAAATTAGGTCAGCACTAAATATTGATAAATTCTGCTCTTATTGCAACAACTATTTGGAGAAAGAAGAATGCCTCTTTAACAATGCATTTCTCCTGCCCCCAGAACTGTATTAGTAAGAAAGAATATAGCATATTTTTGGCCTTTCTAGATAAATTGACTTCTTGGTTTTTTTGAGAAATTCTGATATTCATCTGAATTTTTATAGAGAGCTATATATGTAACCACTTTAGGATTTATTAAATCTTACTATAATGATAGGCATTTGGGGAGACTGTAAAGATGATTACAAAAGTTTTTGTTTTTTGCCATGGTGTGAATTTTTATTGATAAATGGTGGTTTTAATCTACCACATTTTATAGAGGAATTACATGTTTCTTGCTCATACATACTATTACTCTATTTTATAATAAGGCCAGACAGTGGCAATAGAGGTTACATTTTGTCACAGTTAAGCTTCCATTTGCCTTTTCTTTGACACCATTATAGATTGGTTTTGGTAATGGTTGATAGGTACCTCTTATTCAAGTCCATTTCCTTCCTCCATCATCTCACATTATCATTTTGGTTGTGGTGGGTGGATTGAGTGAAGTACTAATGGTAGGTGTTTAAATTACAGTTTTTTTTAGTTAGAATGTTTCTGCTATTTCATCCTTCTTTTTTACTAATTTAGACTGTTAAAAGTTTTATATTGAATATGTTTGTGTAATTTTTCTGATTGGAAGATTGGGGATTGTGCATAGAGTTGAATTATCTTTGAATTGTAGGATTTTCCAAACATATACAAAAGGAATCCAGTTTTAACAGTCATCACTTATGGCCAGTCTTGTTTAATCTCTAGCCTCCTCCTTCACTGCCTCCTCTCAAGCTCAGACAGTTTTAAAAGAAGCTGTAAATACTGTATATTATTTCATTGGGTAAATACTTAAATATGTGTTTCTAAATTATAAGGACTCTAAAAAATCAATGCCATTATCACAATAAAAACTTAACAGTAATTTCCTATATCCACAAGTATCCAATTAGTGTTCAATTTTCCATAATTTTCTCAAAAATACCTTTCTGCAGTTAGTTTTTCAAATCAGGACCCAACTAAACTCCATGGTTTACATTTGGTCGAATTGTATCTTAATTCTGATAATATACTATATCAGTTTCCCTTCCATTCTTTTTCCTTTTTGCCACTGATTCTTTAGGTCAGTTGTGAAATCAAGTATGTGTCAAATTTAGGTTAAAGTTTTGACAAGGATACTTCAAAAATGGTGACCAAGTTAGACTCTTGAATTGACTGGTGAAAACTTATGAGCGGTACATGTCAACACTTTCTTCTTTTATTGCCCCCAATTGAGTAAGATTTATTTCTCATCATAGTAGTGATACTGAATAACAGGTAAAAGGAAACAGATGTTTATATGTAATGCTATTAAACATACTTTCTTTAACAAAATTGCTAATTCATTATTTGTTTTGTTTTGTTTTTTTGTAATTAGCAACAATAGTAGAACAACAGGGGTCCTTATTTGGCATAAGATTGCCAGACATAGTCAGACCACACATTTTTAATTTTGTGAGTCATTGGATTAGGTAACGTTTCTGTCTACTCAGTGGTCTGGCCAACATTAGTTTTCCTATTAAAGATGTTGAAATCCTTGCTGTTAATTTTATACTGAAAGTAGTAAGTGTCGAAATCCATCTAATCAAAATCTAAGCTTGTAGATAATTCTTATGATTTATGTATAAAATATTTATAAAAATTTGGTATTCTCTTTCAGAATTTATTGTGAATGGTAATATGTCACATTTTCTCAATCAGCTAAGCCTTGTTTGAAACTTTACAAATGAAATTTTGTTTTTTAAAAAAGAATAGTTAATTGAAAAAGTACTCTTAAAATATATTGATTTGGGGCCTGACAACTTTATGAAATAACTTATTTTTCCTTGAATATTTATTTCTCATTATGGTGAAAATTATGTGAGATATACCTTTTTCCAGAAAAAAAAAACCAACAAAGAATGTTGATATTTATCTCTATGGAAATGTTTTTCCTTTTTGGTTGACTAATAAATGTTTGAATCTGTTATTTCTTCATGTGTATTGCACCTATATATTTTATTGTTTTATTTATTTTAAAACTTTGATGGAAAATTACATTGATTTATATAAATTATTTCTAATCAAATTCTATAATACATTAATGCTATTACCAATAATTGCTTATTGCTTAGCAGACATTTATGAGTTTGTGGGTTTTTTTGTTATTGTAACAGGCAAGTGAGAATCAAACAATACAGCTCAGTACCTAGAATGTTGAAAAGATGTTAACTTTTGCTTTCTTAGTCCACGGGTCCTTCTGTGTCCTATGGTTAAAAGAAATGTCCCAGCCCTTTTGATATCTGCTAATGTACTTGTTTCCTTTATGCATTTTTCAACATGCCTTTTCCTGATAAAGATTCTCGTCAATAGCTTCTACAGATATTTTGAGATGATTCCTTAAATCTACCTCCTTCTACTAAGTAGTGGTTTTATGTTGGATAGAAAATAATCATCCATTATAAAATGGTGACTAAAAAAACTATTTACTAGAGCCGTGCTGATTTTGGTTCCTTTATTTGTTAAAAAAAAAAAATGAAGCACTGACAGTGATATAAATGTTGCTGTGGCTTTTAACACTTCATTACAAAGATTAACAGGAGGTTGGCACATAGGTTTAGTGAGGACTCTAATCACTGTTGTGGGTTGTAAAGTGGGAGCATTTAACCTCTTGGTAAACCATCTTATGTTGGTCCCTTCTGTCTTTGCAGATAAATTATTAGTCATAACTGTAGCAACAAAGGAAAGTGATGGATTCCATCGATTTATGCAGTCTGCCAAATACTTCAATTATACTGTGAAGGTACAGTATATCTTTTAATTCATGGAGATGTTAGAATATGTGACTAAAGTACAGTTTTTCATAACAATGACAATACCACCACCACAATCTGCAATCCACACAAGGAAGTTGAAATTTGGTTGCATAGTTACTGAGTTTGTATATATAGGTAATTGTTTCAAGGGTACATTTTGACCTTTTAATACTCTGCCTCTTAGACAATAATTTCTTCATATTTGCTAATGCTTTGTATAAACACGTTCTATAAAAACACAGAAAAATCAATTTATATATATTTATGTTTCTTTTGAGGGGTCATATACGAGCACAGCATAACAGATTTGACAGTAATGTTTTTCACTTACTTTGAATAATTTTTTTCTGTAATGGGTGTATCTGTCATAGTCTGTTTCTTTGTTTACAGAGAATTGGAAACATGATGGTGAGGGGAGTACCTTTTCTGTCCCGTTATTGAGAGTTGCTCTTCCTGTTGTTTGTTTTAGAGGAATTTGGGAATGTTATGAGTATAAAAAGGCTTTTTAGAAGACTGACCTCCAGGGGAATATCTCATTGATAAATGATCAGAGGAAACCTGGAGACTTTGGTAGAACTGGTAAACTGAGTGTAAAAGGCCTGCTTTTTTTATTTAGTTATTTATTTTTTTAATAGAAATGAGGATCTGTCAACCAAGTCTTTTCCACAAATAAGAGGTGGATGGAGAGGTATCCCAAGTAGGAAAATAAACAAACAAACCAACAAACAAACTGAACACATTTACAAACCCCTTCCCCCCCAAAAATCCCAAAACCAACCAAATGAACAAGAAAAAACTTAAAAAAAAAAAAAAGAGGAGAAGATTGTTTTGCTTAGGGAAAAACTGAGCTCTTCTGTATGTAATGTAGAAGGAAGGTGGTATTCACTTACATAACCCCTGGGGGACTAGCTACAGATGTTAATATAGAACAGCTATTGAGGAAGCTAAGCTCTGCTGGAAAAGAGATATAGTGTTAACAACCAGATGTTTAATGCAAGATAAATGAGAAATATGTTAGAAGTTGGTTAGGATAGAGGAAAAATATAGTAGTATGTACTGATAGGAGGCATATGGAAGTAACAGAGAAATCAGGGTAAAATAATACTGAATAATGCTGACATCCAGTAAGGGGGGTTCTTTAGAGTTTGGACTGGGGAGAGTGTGGGATGTTCCTTATATGTGAAGCTGTTCAGAACTTTATATATTATTGTATGCTGTTGAAACCATATATGTTAGATATTACTTTGTTTCTAGTTAAGGAAATCTTGCCCCAGGGTGTGTAGCTATGAAATGTCTGGTCTTGGACCCAGCCCATTTGAGTGACTCTTGCTGTCTTCCCAATTATGAAATGCAACAGTTCTTAAAGTGTGGACCCCAGACCACCAGCATCAGCATCATCTAGGGAATTGTTAGAAAGGAGATTCTCAAGCCTGACATCAGACCTACTAAATCACAAACTCTGGCAATAGGACCCTGCCTGACAGAGTAGGACCCTATATATTTTTTTAATTTATTTGAGAGAGGGAGAGAGAGAGCACAAGTGGGAGGAGCACAGGGAGAATCTCAAGCAGAACCTGATGAGGGGCTCAATCCCATGACCCTGAGATCATGACCTGAGCTGAAACCAAGAGTCAGACACCTAAAAGACTGTGCCACCCAGGCATCCCAATGCAGTCTGTGTTTTAACAGACCCTCTATGTGATTCTGATGCATACTAAAGTTTGACACACTGATGGAGTGGCATGAAAATAGAGAATAGAGCTTAGCATGGTGCCCTGCACAGAGTAGGCTCTTGGATGTGGCTAGGTCTGGTATTACTGTAATATTGGAGAAATCCAGAATGGTTTTGGAGTGGAAGTATAACAAATCACAGGGCCAGAGGAGTCCAGTTTTTAAGGCAAAAACTAATAATTCTACTAGACTAATAATTCTCCTAGACTAGCCCCAATATGAATCTAGATCCACATCCGTTTTGAGTTTTCTTGGTAGCGTTTATCCCCAACCTGCAATAGAGGTGGTGATAAAGTAATAACTAGAGATCTGAGGCTAGGAGCTCCATGGGCTTTGCCAGCCAGGTTTATATTTAGTTAAGTGTTTAGTGATGTTGGAGCTAATAGTATTCATTTTCCAATAAGCAACACAACTAAAAGGCAACCTACTGAGGGGGAGAAGATATTTGCAAATGATATATCCGATACAGGGTTGATATGCAAAATATATAAAGAACTGATACAACTCAATACCCAAAACCCAAATAATCCAATTTAAAAAATAGGCAGAAGACATGAACAGACATTTCTCTGAAGAAGGCATGCAAATGGCCTAGAGACACATGAAAAGATGCTCAACATCACTCATTATCAGGGAAATGCAAATCAAAACTACAATGAGGTATCACATCACACCTGTCAGAATGGCAAAAATCAAAAACACAAGGAACAGGAAGTGTTGACAAAGATTTGGAGAAAAAGGAACCCTCTTGCATTATTAGTGGGAATGCAAACTGGTGCAACTGCTGTGGAAGACAGTATGGAGGTTCCTCAAAAAGTTAAAACCAGAACTACCCTATGACCCAGTAATTGCACTATTGGATTTTTACCCCCAAAATACAAAAGCACTAATTCAAGGGATACATGCTCCTCTATGTTTATAGCAGCATTATTTACAATCACCAAACTATGGAAGCAGTCCAGTGTTACCAAGCACTTCCAATGTGGGAGGCAACTGCTGAGCCTAAGGCAAACAGGGAGGAGAATAGCTACAAGTTTAGCTTTGATTAATTGTGCTTAGGCAATTTCTTGCATTGATAAATTATTATTAAGCTTTTGAGGGTAATGCAATTTTAAGATTTATAAGGTAAAGAAGGTGACATTTGACCTAATGCCCTCTGTCTTTCCTTGAACAACCCATTTGGTTCAGTAGGAAAATCACCAAAGGGCTCTGTCCAGGAGTGACTGAGCTTTCAGTGTTCATCATATAGATTTCCTGCCAGATTGAAAAGTGTTATGGAAAGTTTCTGTATTTTCTTTTTCATTTTATCTGAACAAAAAGAAATAAGATATGAGAAATATTGTCTGTGCCCCCCAGACCCCTTGATCTCCTTAATTAGAGTCTATTTTTGAAATGGTAAACTTGGAATGGCATTTTGTGGGGTGGATAACATTGAAGAATCATGACCTGACTTACACATCAAATGTTTTTCTCTGTAGCATTGTGGTTTAGTGATTTGGTGAAATGTTTAAAGAGTGGATACTATGTCATACTATACAATAAGTTGCTGATGACTTCTAGCTTTTATGATACTGTCATAACTTGAGTTTTTCTCAGTGATAAATGTTGATTTCATTTATAGGTCCTTGGTCAAGGAGAAGAGTGGAGAGGTGGTGATGGAATTAATAGTATTGGAGGGGGCCAGAAAGTGAGATTAATGAAAGAAGTCATGGAACATTATGCCAATCAAGAGGATTTGGTTATTTTGTTTACTGAATGGTAAGAGAAATAATCTATGGATTTTTAAGTTTACATTAAATTATTTGTGAAAAGTGTCAAAATTCATGTTTGCAGATTATATATTAAATTATTTTATTCACAAGGAATTATTGTTTTAAAAACTAGATTTTACTCATAATTATACAACCATGGTCTGACGTAATTATGTGATGGATTGAATCTGATGAGTTACTGTAGGTAACAATGAGAAAACATGGTATGAGCTAGCATTTTTATGAAATTCATGTTTTAATCCTAACTTGAGGTGGAAGAAAGATCATGTTGAGCTTTTCTGTTGAGGAGAGTAACTCAGTGATTCCTCATCAAGCAGAAGGAAACAGATCATGAAAAGTTATAAATCAGAAAGCCTATTTTTAAAAAAGAAAAGCCTTTCCAATGTATGAATATCTTTTTGTATATTGCTTTACTTTCCTTCTACTTGATTTCGAGTGTCCACTGTCCTTCTTTACCTTCTTTCTACAGGTTTTTATAATGTCAAGTGTTCATGAGTCATTAGTGATTGCTACCTTCTTTCTTCCACTTTTTTCTGTCTTTTTATTTTTATTTTTTTGTCATTGATTGCTCATTTCAAATCCCCATGCATTTTCCACTGTAACTTAGGAAAGTTTATTTATATCTCTCCCTCAGTTTGAAAATCCAAAACCATAATTACTGCAGATAAAAGTAAGAGTAATGCTTTTTATGGAGATATATAAATAAGAAAGGCATAAATTTTGAAATGAAAATAGGCATAATGAAGTCCTAATGCCATTAACCATAAACGTTGAGAGGGTCTGTATACTTGCTTCTTTAGAATTTCCCTACTGTCTCCCAGGAAAGAAAGTTCTGCTTATAGCTAACCTGTTCTTGCAACATGAAATGTGGGATAACTGTTGTCAGCTTATGTACCAGGAATTTTTCTGCAGAATCTATTATTATATATTTTTTATCCTTGAAAAAGAGTTCAGATTAAGTATTGAGTATGTTTTGGTTTAAAATTACCGTGGACGTCAAACAACCATTTTGGTCAGCTTGAACTTGCCACATGTACATTTTGATTTTGACTTTGAGGCAAATTCTCTTTGTGAAAGTTACCACATATGTGCCAGTAATGGTTTCAGACACCCAAACCTCCTTTCGTGTTTTCAGAAGAAACTCTTAACCTCTACCTTTACTCTCCTGCCCCATTCCACCTCCTCCCACCCCACCCCCCAATCTAAGATTTAGCCTTGGGAGAAACTGATTTAATAAGACGCCAGTTGTTTCTCTTAAGAAAATGGACACTTTGAGATATCTAAAAACTGCTTTGTTTATTTAGATTATATGTTAAGATCCAGCTTGACAAAAAAGACAACAGTAGGACTTATTTATTTGAGAGGGAGAAGGGGCAGAGGGAGAGGAAAAGAGAGTCTTTTTTTTTTTAATTTAAGATTTTATTTATTGGGGCACCTGGGTGGCTCAGTCGTTAGGCATCTGCCTTTAGCTCAGGGCGTGATCCCGGCGTTCTGGGATCAAGCCCCACATCGGGCTCCTCCACTGGGAGCCTGCTTCTTCCTCTCCCACTCCCCCTGCTTGTGTTCCCTCTCTTGCTGGCTGTGTCTCTAAATAAAAGTCTAAAAGATTTTATATATTTATTCGAGAGAGAGAGAGAGAGAGTGAGTGAAAGAGCACAAGCAGGGGGAGCAGCAGAGGGAGAGGGAGAAGCAGGCTCCCCACTGAGCACCGAGCCTAATGCAGGGCTCACTTCCAGGACACCGAGATTGTGACCTGAGCTGAAGGCAGACTCTTAACCAACTGAGCCACCCAGGCCACCCAGGCACCCTGAGACAGAGAATCTAAAGCAGGCTCCGTACCCAGCACAAAGCCCAGTGCAGGGCTTGATCTCACAACCCTGAGATTATGACCTGAGCCAAAATCGAGAGTTGATGCTTAACCAACTGAGCCACCCAGGTGCCCTTTAGAACATTTCTAATACCTCCAAATAATTCCTTGTACTCATTTAGGTAGGTTTTTGTGAATTAATTTGGAAGCAATTTTGTAACATTGCTTCAATGGGAATGTATATTCTAAACTGTCTTTTGGATGAACATGTAAAATGAGAGACTAGATGTTTGTAAATGTACTCTCTAGGGTAAGATTTATCATATTTAATTTAGATATAAACAAATATTTGGCAAGGGTTTGGGTTCTTAAAATGAAAACTGAAGCTGTTCATGTGAGAAAGTACCACAAACTTTTTTCAAGTTATTTCATACTGTTGTGTGTATATGTGTGTGTGTGTATGTGAATATAATTTAGATGTTTTGTATAGCTGACCATCTCTCCTTGGTTAGAGCAACTACCAATAATTATAATGAATTTGATGACTTGTAATGGAGGAGTGTGAGTTCTTTTGGAATTGGCTCATAAAGATTTTGAGGACAAATACTATAACTTGGTAGATGCATAATCCCTTAAGGAGAAAAATTATTCCATAATGATTTTATAATTCACCTTAATCAAGGTAACTGAGCACTCTGAGTTTTATTACAAGGAACATGCCATTACTTTTAGAATTACCTTGTAAATTACGTATTTCTTTTACTTTAGTTACATTAAAGACAGATGGTCAGATCTAATTATTAGTATATAGTAAACAAGGTGTTCTTTTTCTTTTTTTAGAATAATGTATAGGCCAATATGTAACAAAGTGTTTTATTATGAGTAAATTAGATATAAATTGAATATCTCCACAAGCTTGTTCTGTACTAGATACAGTAAATTTTATTTTTATTTATTTATTTTTTTAAAGATTTTATTTATTTATTTGACAGAGATAGAGACAGCCAGCGAGAGAGGGAACACAAGCAGGGGGAGTGGGAGAGGAAGAAGCAGGCTCACAGCAGAGGAGCCTGATGTGGGGCTCGATCCCATAACGCCAGGATCACGCCCTGAGCCGAAGGCAGACGCTCAACCGCTGTGCCACCCAGGCGCCCCTAGATACAGTAAATTTTAAACCAGCAGAGTCCAGACCCCAAAATAAGCATGTGGTGGAATACTTTTTTTGGGTATTAGATTAATGTCTAATAAAAACATTGGTTATTTCTTTCATTCTTTTTCTTTGAGACTTCCGAAAATTCTTTAGGAGAAAAGTAATTAGAAATAAAGTTGGTATAATTATTTGAGATTGAATTTGGACTGAGCAGAAATTTCCACTTTTTTGGTGATGTTGAATATAAAGCCATTAATCAGAATGCAGATGTGCTACATTTTGAAAGACTCCCGATATGCGAAATATTTAAAAGACGTATTTGGTGGTGGTTATTGGCCTCACCAAAAGGGAATATTTCTTCTATGAAAATATCTACCCAAGGATTTTGGTAGATAGAGACTCCTCAGTTCATTTAAGTATTTGTTTAAATATGATTAACTATATGACTTTGAGGAAAGATAAAGGAATTGACTTTGCGGTTTATAAGCTCTTGCTATTTGAGCAGTAAGGAAGACTGAACTTAAAAAAACTAGAATGGTAGTCAATGTTACAATACAAAAGTTGATATAGAATTAAAATGAATATAAAGTAAAGCCATTATTATAAGTAGTTTTCTAGTTGGCTCTGGTCTGGGACATTGATCAAAGATAAGTAACACTGGTTGAAAAACACAGGGATAATCTTAGTCATACAAATCTTTTCTGTTAATATATATGTTTACCACTTATATATTGCTATCTTCCATTTGCTTATAATGTTGGATTCTAATTATCCTTATTTCTAGACAGTGAAGCTGGGGGATGTACCTGATTTAAATATTGTCTGGGTAAATAGCACAAGTTATCAATAAATATTAGGTAACAGAAACTTGCATTAAAAGAGCAAGAAATAGATCTTACAAGAGGAGAAATATGGTGGATGTTTTGAGACTGTTTTTAATTTTTTTAAAGGTTTACTTATTTGTTTTAGAGAATGGTTAGGGGAGGAACAGAGGGAGAGACAGCCCCAAGCAGAATCCCCACTGAGTGTGGAGCCCAGTGTGGGACTCGATACCACAACCCTGAGCCAAAAGCAAGAGTCAGCACTTAACCAACTGTACCACCCAGGCTCCCTGTAACTTTTTAAAGATTGATTTTCTTCATTCATTTAGAGAAATAAATGAGTTATAAAGGCAGGAAAGCATCCAGATTTTCTAAATCTCAAAGTTCTAAATGAACTGAGGTGTCTCTATCTACCAAAATTCTTGGGTAGATATTTTCATAGAAGAAATATTCATTAGGAAAATGAATTTTGATTATCAGAAGCCATGAAAATGAGGCTTCTGATCTTCCAGATGTAGGCCAGTTTTTCTTTTTTTGACTCCTAACTAAATATTATTTTGCTGAGAAAGTGAGATTAGTGGACAGATTTTTCACTTTACATTTAGTACACATGTCTTGAGCACAAACTGTGATCTAGGCATTAAACTTAACACTACAAAAAAAAGATAAACATAGATCCCACATTCAGGGAATTCTCATATTATACTAATTTTACAAATAAAACTGAACAGACCTAATTTGAAAGACATAACACGTCTTCAAAAAAGCTTGGATGTTAAAAAAATTCGCATGTTAGTATAATCTCTTTAGAATCATTTACTTTTAGAAAACTGTCAAAGATTATGTTTTATTGGATCATTTTGGTAATTGCTTATAAAAATATTTTTATGATTTTATTGTTGTCATAAATATAAATTATATGTATTCATTTTATAGATGACCAGATCCAATCTATTGTATTCCATGAAATAAATATTTTATACCATAGTTCAGGTTACGTACCCAGTATGCCTGCATTTTATATTGTCTTACATAGTTTATACAGGAGACAGAATACAAATTTTCTGAAAGCAAAGCTTTTCAAGAATGATGGGTATAATTTTGACCAACTATGGCAGATTTATTTGATGGACTCCTCCTTCCTGGCAGTGATGACAATTTAAGTGTGCAGACACAAAGAACCTAGTCATTAGCAAGGGACAACATTTCATTATATTAGTATGAAGGAAGCCAAAATACATCAGAGTTCTTAGTTTCAGTATTGCTCTTTTCACTTTTTTCCTTTTTTGAAGGAAAGATTGAAGTCATTAGCTGTCACTTAAATATATTGCACTGCTTTCTGGCTCATCCAGAATAGTCTGAAATATGTTTAGGAATTATGTAGGAAATGAGTGACTTTTGTTTTTTTCAAATTGTTCAAATGTTCTTGTTAATACTGAGTATATTTGTGGGTATGGTTGGAATGAGGAAGTAATATACAAAGAAGTATACAAAAGAAGCATTGGGTTTATACATATATATGTTTATATATTATCTATTTATTTATCTATCTGTAGATTGATATATGATACTCTTGTATGGCATTAATTTGCGCGACTCTGGGTGTGTGTGTGTGTACAAATACATGTGTGTGTACAAATATATAACGTATATATGTATATATATATAATTTTTTTCCCAAACCAGATTGCCTACTCCTTGAAGTTTGTTCTTTTGAGTAAACATGTATTAAGTATCTGTTGTGTAAAATATGGTGCTGGCCCCCTGTGGTTGGAACTGGAGTCGGGAGAAAGGTCTGAGTGGGACAGAAATCTTGCCCCCTGGTTATGTTTTTCTAGCCATAGCTCTGTATATCTTGTATCTGGCATGTCGTAGTTGAATAATAATAAATTTGGGGGATTTTTAAAAGTTGTTTTTGATTCCCTCATTGATTTACTGAATACTGTATACTAAATATGGGTCAGATTTAAAAGTTCTCGTGTTGCAGAGATAAACTTAACTATTATTTCAAAGTAGAGGGAAATCTTCATTTAATTAAACACCTTTTGACTATTTATTTTCCCAATACGGAGACTGACCCAGAAACAACCAGTCAACCAGTGGTGGTGACTCTTGGCCTCATCAATAGCTAGCGGCTTGCGCAGTTTGACGTCTTGCCACCATTCCCGCCTTGGCTGCCTTCTTTGTTAGGTCTTACTACAGCACTAGCCACTCAGAAAAGGTCTGGAGAAAATGACTCTACAGCGTGGCAGTGTCCTCATTGACTCCTATCTCTACCCAGCCTCAGTAAGAATTCTGTACAGGAAATGAAAGTCTATACCGTTTGGAGGAAAAAGCCTCCCAGTAATATTTAGTTTTAAAGTAGTACCCACCTTTGAAGAGCTAATTCCTACAACTTCCTTCAAAATTCTTACAGGAATATATCTATCATTTTATATTATGATTTTATTGTAATTTATTTTGCAAGTTCGACTGCGTCAACGTTGTTTAAAAAATATTTATTTATTCTTTTTAAGTAGGCTCCACACCCAGTGTGGGATTCGAATCATAACCCTGAGATCAAGAGTCGCATGCTCTACTGACTGAGCCAGCCAGGTGTCCCCTTGTTGACAGTTTTAACTGCTTTTTCTTCAGGGGGAGGGGAGAGTGGTTTCATAGAATTGGTTTGCGGTGTTATCTATAGAAATATAGATATGTATGTAAGATGAGGACATGATTAAAGACAGAAATATCAGGTGTGATATTGCTACTTGTGTGCTTCAGTTTCATTAGACTTTAAGCTTTTAAACACTAGCTGCTAATAGTTGGGATGATTATAACTTTTGGCTTAAATTTGTGTCAGTGATGATGAAGAAATTGTTGGTTTGGGGAGGAACAATTAAAATTAGGGAACACTTCTGTTGCTTTCTTTTCTGGCTTCCCAGTAGCTTTTGCTTCTTGTTAAGACTGGGGATGACGCATTCATTCATTTATTTATTCATTCATTTGTTCAACAAATATTTATTGACTATCTTCAAAATACAAGGTGAGGGGAATACACAGATGAATAAAGATGTGGATCTGGCCGATGAAGGAAGAACAGGCAGTCTAGTATAAAATAGGCATTCCTAGCATGAAGAGCAAGAAATAAAGTGTTTCTTAAAAGGGGAAATGAAAAGAGCTATGGGAGTTAAAAGGAAGGAAATGATCTTTTCTATGTAGGCTGATCCGCTAGAAGTTTTTAGAAGAGGTGAGATTTAAAATGGGCCTTGAGAGTGAATGGTGTGGAGCCAATTGGGAAAAGATGTGCTAAGCAGATGGAACATTATGAGTAAACACAGATGACAGATCAAATAATTCAGTTTGGTTTCAGAACAGGCTACTTCATGGAAAGTTATTATTGTGATGCTGATTAATTTAGACTTTATTCCAAGGTTGGGAATTGGTAAACCATGGTCTAGCCTACTTCTTGTTTTTATAAATAGTTTTATTGGAACACAGCTATGTTCATTGCTGCTGGCTGCCTTTGCATCACAACAGCAGAATTGTGTCCTTGCAATGAAGACCATATTGCCCTCAAAGCCAAAAGTATTTTCTGTTAAAGGCTAAATAGTAAATATTTGTAGAGTCCTGCTTTCGACCTAGTTGAGAACCACTGATCCAGTCTGGGGACTGGAATGGTTTTTAGGAGAGTTTATTAGACAATCCTTACCAGAAGTGGGGTGGAGATAGGTAATGTGGGGGCTTGTAGGGTTTTTGAATTAATCTAGTCCAGTGTCTTCTAGAAAGAGTGAAGAGGATTTGAATGCTAAATAGATTAAGTAGATGGAATCAATAGGATTTGGTGAAATATTTGATGAAAGAGACTGTAGAAACGGAGGAGGCAAGGCTGGAAGAAAGATTTTCAACTTGGGTGACTGGGTGGTTGATGGTGCCACAGAAACAGGGAACACAGAAGGACAAACGCTTGTAAAAGTTTGAATGACCTGTTGGAGATAGAACGCTGACATGTCTGTTAGAGAACTCAATATGACCACATAAGGTGGGACCTTATGATTTTTGCAGGACCCAGGAATATTTACCAGAGTTAAATATGGAAAATTTTGTTTTATTCTTCATATTTAAATGGACCAAATTCCTATGAGAATTATTTTTGTGACCCTTGTGCATTTTTAAAAAATTTGATTATTTGGGTCTTTGTGGCCAAAGTAATTTTAAGTAGAAAAACTTTCTTCCCTTTGAAAAGTTTTAAATCAATTTCGAGAATTTTTCTAAAGTACTTAAACACAGAAATGACAATGCCACTAAAATACAATGGGAAAGTTTTAGCAACCTTAAGTTTTTATTCAAATTTTTACTTGAATTATGTGAACATAATTTTTGCCTTTACGTTTTGCTTTAAAATAATTGTTTTTTGTTATAAAGGTAATGCATGCTTATAAACTACTAAATCACAAAAATAAAAGTTGCTACAAATCCTCCATTTCAAGCTACTAGCTTTTGCTGATTGTTTGAGGCATACAGTGTGGATACTGTATCCTTCACTAGGGTTATAAAGACAGAAAATACTCACTTTCCAAATGTGCATTTATACCTTTAAAGACACAACACTGCCTGCAAAATTTCTGAGTTAGTTGGCCTCAGTCTCTGACATAATAAGCCCTTTTTTTCATCTCCAGACAACATATTGGGTTCTTCTGCAACTTGCAGGGCAGTCTCTGTCTCAGAAAGTTTGATTTATTTCCCTGCCTCTCATGGCTCAATTACCCACGACACTAGTCTCCGTTCTTAATCTTTAATATTAAAAAGAATATATCAACAACTGGTAGTCTTCAGGAAAGTACCCCTGTTAGAAAAGACAGGGTTATCTTAGGAGGCAGAAATTTAAAGTGGTCATACTGAGGAGCTAAGTTGTACTTGTTTATAAGAAAAAGAGGAAATGGATATATTTTTATAAATATTATTTTGTGTAGTCAGATTAATTCAGTTTTTTAAAAAAGATTTTATTTATTTATTCGACAGAGATAGAGACAGCCAGCGAGAGAGGGAACACAAGCAGGGGGAGTGGGAGAGGAAGAAGCAGGCTCATAGCGGAGGAGCCTGATGTGGGGCTCGATCCCACAACGCCGGGATCACGCCCTGAGCCAAAGGCAGATGCTTAACTGCTGTGCCACCCAGGCGCCCCAGATTAACTCAGTTTTTTAAATCAACAGGGAAAAGTTAGTTTGGGGTTTTAGTCAGAACACATTTATTCTGATTTGAAATTTATCTTAACACATATGTGTATATAAAAATAAAATTATTTTAAACTACAGATTGGTATAAACTTAAAAGTGAGCTTTCCTCCTGCCTCTCCCATTACTGCAGCGTCTTCTATTAACAATAATGTTAATTTTTAACTTCATTGAATGCTTATAATGTGCCATGTATTGTTCTTAATTTTTTATTTTTTTCAATAACTTGATGAGATAGGTGCTTCCCTCCCCCAGTTTCTACATAAAGAAACAGAAGCATAAAGAGTTTTAGTAATTGGTTTAAGGTTACTCAGCATGTGGCAGAGTTGACAGAAACCCAGCTAGCGGACTTCAGATTGTATGCCCGAGTCCCTTTATGAATATGTTCTTAATAATATTAACAGAAGCTTGCCAATTGATTCTGGAAGAAAGAAAAAGCTATGTACCAACGTGTATATATAAATATATTTTAACTTTGAGGTAGTATTTTCTGTAACTGAAGAAAACACAAATCATAAAATTTAAATCCTCTAGAACAATAAAAAATGAAAAGAAATAGTCTATCTTTCTGATCCCAACCTTATTTTTACTTTTTAAAAAAATTGGCTGGGTGCAATTATTAAATTTAGTTGCCCGTTAGTAATATTTAACTCTCTTAGTTTTGCTTTAAGATTCAGAAGTGGACTATATGGTGAGGGTGGGTATATGTCAAGTGTTTTTTACTTGTAAAGTGCAGTTCACCATGAAAGGGAAAGAAAGACAGGGAAGGAGCAGAGGGTGAGCAACTTCCTTTTTAAACTACAGGACCTGGAGATTACAGACACCAGTTCTGCTCACATTCTACTGGTCACACCTCTCATGTGGCCACATGGAGCTTCAGAATAGTAGTCTTTAGCAGGACGGCCATGTGCCCAGTTAACACAGGGGGGTTCCATTATTTAAATAAAGGCTAGGGAATGTATGTGGGGGTCAGTTAGCATCTCTGCCACAAGTATAAACTTACACTACTCTTGCTCAAGGAATTTTTAAAACTTCATGGGGATTTTACTTTTATAGAGATGAGCAATAGTGTGTTTTATTTTGATAAAATAATTCATGTATAGAAAGTTGTTAAACCTTGCCTGATGCATTACTACTATCCTGGCATAGTAATAAGCTCTTTGAGAGCAAGTCTGGCTGGGAAAGTCCCGTGGAACAGTCTCCTTACTCCTCCACTCGCATATCCCAGCAGTGCCTCCGGACGATCGGCTGTTAGGAAGACTTGGTGCTGAGTTTGTGAACATTAGTTTGTTCTTATTGTTTGCTACCTGGATGTTAGGTCAATGAATTAAATTATCTTTAGAAACTTTTGGTCTTGAGGTACTCTGATATGGAAAAAAAAAAGGATGCAAAAGAATGTGTAGTTGTAATGAGAATAAAGAATTTATTGCAGAGTGGAAGCATATCAGGTAGTGGCTTATACACTTCCTGTTTTGTTAAGTCATTGTCATTCTGTGAATGAACAATGAGCAATAATGTCTCTAGAAAAATCAGTGAAACCATAGACATTAAATTATAGTGTCAACTCTCAGACATTTTTTTCAAATTCATTGAGCTTTAAAAAGATGCACTTGTCTCAGCACTTTAATTTTAAGGTATTAGGCTAAATAGTGGTTCAAATATAAATTTATATAGGTGACATTTAGTAGTCGAACACACTTCATCGAAGATAATGAAATCCTCAGAAATTATAATGGATGGGTACAAATTACATTGAAACATTGGGCAGTTATAATGGCAGCTTCTCTCAATGACTATGTCTATATTATTAAGTTATATAGCGAGTTATTGACTTTTTAACCTTTCATCACTGGTGTAGCATTTTGATTGGGGGGGATACTAAAACTAGTACTAAAAAAGTTGTCTTTATTTGGACTTCATTTGCCAATGTAATGTAAACATGAATAATTTAGTACAATCCATATAGTTTAACTTGAGGGAGAATTGTTTGGCGTATTCTGTAAATAGTTGGTATTAATCTTAGGTTGGATTCTAAATTCTAACTTTATTAGTGACTATTTCTTGGTTTATGTGCCTAAATTCTGACAAGTGTGTTTTAAAACTTCTTTTTCCCCCCCTCATTAAACAGCTTTAATGTCATATTTGCTGGTGGTCCAGAAGAAGTTCTAAAAAAGTTCCAAAAGTCAAACCACAAAGTGGTGTTTGCAGCAGATGGAATTCTGTGGCCAGATAAAAGACTAGCAGACAAGTATCCCATTGTGCACATTGGGAAACGCTACCTGAATTCGGGAGGTGGGTAAGATACTGGCAGAGAAGTTTAATGCTAGTCACGGAAAATTATAAAGATTGATGAAACAACCTTTTTCTGGTATACATAACTGTAGACGTGAAGCTTTAAATAACAATTATCTTCTTATTACTATGAAAAAAATTATATCAGTGTAGAATCCATGGTGTGTTTTTTTAGTTGACGAAAGATTTTCTCCATATCATATGGTACTCCTAACAAAACTAAGCAGTGTAAATCTTATTATTTACAGATTGTAAGTGGGAAAATCCCTGCTCCCCCAATACAAGTGACTTCTCCTAAAGACATTCAGTTGTTCAAGGAAAAATAACATGGATTTGGGTCTTCTGATTATAGTTGCATTGAGAATTTTCTGGCTATAGGATAATGGGTTTAGTAAGTTCCCTTACTTAGGAAAAAGTGCAAGCTATAATCATGTGGCTATAAAAAATAGGTATTACTTAATTTTATCTATATGTTAAGTATATCAGAGTAAATGAGTGATTTGTCTTGAAATCACTAGTCAAAAATTTCAGCATTGCGTGTCTGGGTATAAAGTGCTGCATTTGCTTTAACCATTTTATTCTTCTCCCAGTCTATCTACCGCCTTTAGATTTCACTTCCATATTCAAGTCAGAACCTAGGTTTCCTCAGATTGGTCACTCCAAACTCATCGCCTTAGTCATCTTTTCCTCTTAGATTTACAGTTTATGCACTGATGAAGCTTCTCCCTAAGATTGTTGCCCATTCTTGACATCTCTGTCTGAACCCTCAGCTATGGATTGGTGGCACTCCTACTCCAAACTGCCAGGTTCTCAGTAACACATGGCTAGCTTTTAACTTACCTGAAGTCCTAGATAGTTTAAAAACCATGTAGCTATGGACCACTGGGAGAAGTTTTATTTTACATTTATTAATTTTTTTAAACATGATATATGTAGTAAAATATCATATATGAATTCATCTAGATGGTGATACATCTATTCAGGAATTTAAATTTCAGACAGATACAGTGCCGTGGAAGCAGCAGCAGACTAGCAAGTGAGTGCCTTTGTGAGCTAGTTTAGGTAAGGAAAAGGTGCTTTTAAGTGGAAAAGAGATCATATAAGGACATCAAAACATGATTCTTGTGCTTTCTATAGTCATAGTAATTAAAGTGATGCTAGGAAATCTAAATATATTCAATAAAAGTTTATGTAATTTCATGAATGGTATGTTGAGACTTATTTCAGGGACAAGAGTTTTGTTTATGGTTAGATCATTTAGTTTAAAAAATTTATCATGGAAAGAAAGCATGTTTCCTAATCAGGAAAATTTCAGAATGTTATAAACTTTATTAGTTTGAAATAATATGGCAGTTTAATAAAAAATATGAATCATATGAAATATATCTCACATACTTTGAAAATAGATGGAATTTCTTTTCATTTTTGAAGTAGATTTCTAAAAAGGATAAAGATAATTTTTGAAAAACAGCAATATAAGCCGTTGGAAAATGGCATGTGTCACTACTTGGATGTATTTTTCATCACAGTAGATGGGTCATAAGAATTAAAAATGCACTATTTTTCAGTGTTTTAGGATTTTTTTAATTTGATGAAAATTACAAAAATGAGCAACCAGTGATTGGTTTATGCATGTTTTCATTTTGTCTTGTTTTCTCTAGATAACAGTAATATTCCCGGACTTATTTCTTTTCATTCTTTTATTCCTATGAGGAAATTTTAATTTTGAGGGTAAAAAATTAGGTTTACTTTCAATTCACAGGAGTAACATTGGTCCCTTTTTAAAAGTATTGCATGTCAATGAAACATAGCAGCTTGGCTGCATTTCTGAAATGCAGAGGAAGATTCAAAAAGGGGAAAAATGATCTTGTTGTCCGTGTCTTTTATAGACAACTGTTATTGGCAAATTTAATGCTTATGCTTGAAGGCCAAGGGGAACAATCCAATTTTAGACTTCCTTTCTCCAAACTGTGACACACAAAATCTGCCCAGAAAATGGTTTAGCAGGTACAATAATGACTAGTTCAAGGAAAGGAAAAATTCCCAAAATGTCCTAGATATAGAATTTCTTTGAGATGTTTGCAGTCAGTGACATTTCCAACATTCCTTTGATTTTGTTAGCATCACTGGCACTGACATTAAAACCACGGTAGTAGAGATTTTTTTTTTTCCAGAAACAGTGAATCCTCTCCAAAGGATCCAAGAAAGAGCATTTTAGAAGGTCAGGAAGAAAATTCTTCTGTCTTATTCTGTTCTTTTCCTAATAAATTTTTCCCTTAGGAGACTTGGAGAACATTATTCCCTCTCTTGTGTCAATTAATTTTGCGAATGTTGTTTATTCGAAAAGAGTCTCTGGTTTGTAGTTGGTGGTAAAAACTCACTCTGTCATAGTTTATATATAAAACAAAGGACGGTCAATAACATTTCTTTCATGGTGAGCTGTAAAATTTCCAACCTAAGGGTTAGGCCTACTGGCTTTACAACTCTGTGCAACTGGTCAATGGAATTAATAGATACAAGTTTTGGTCTTTGACTACTAAATTCTCTAATCTCTATTATATTGCAGGATTTATTGGTTATGCTCCAAATATCAACCAGATAGTTCAACAGTGGAATCTCCAGGATAATGATGATGATCAGCTATTTTACACCAAAATTTACATTGATCCACTGAAGAGGGTATGGAATAGCTCCCATTTTCAATATAACCTCCTTGTTTAAGACAGCTACAGGAACTCCAGCCACTGTACCCATAGTCTAGGCAGAATAGTAAATAAAGGGCCATCTCAGTTGTATCAACTCTCTTTAAGTAATCTTTCTAGAAAAAAAAAATTCTCTTACTTTTCTTTGACCCAAACACATTTATGTGGCTATGCACAATATGCAAAGAAAATGTTGGCCTTTATTTCACGCAGAAGCATCCTACTGAAAATCTGAGTTCTATTATTAAGGGGGGAATGTAGGGAACAATAGCTGTGTTATTGGCCCTCGAGAGAACATTCCTGAGATTGATTTAAATGAAACTTTGGAGAAAAGTAAAACAAAAGTTCTCTAATTTGAGAATATTTTTAGTATATTTACGTAATGTAAGTTCATGTTTCATAAATTCACTCTATCTAACTGAGATAGTTTAGAACTGATATATTCTAAAATGTACTGCATTGTATAATTTGTGGGTGCTGTTATTGGAAACAAGTTTTTTAAAGTATATTTTACAGTGAGTTTGCAACTCTGTTTCTGTTCCTTAGATAAATATTTCAGTCATCTAAATATTTTCATTAGATATTTAATACTTAAGAAACTTTATTCTTAAAATGTTCGTTTTTCTTCATCTCCATTTTTTGCTTTCGCTCTTATGTGCCTAACACAGCAAGCCTGAGGACTTGCTCTTTCATCTAGGAGGAGAAATCTACTGTTGGCATGAGTGCTAGCCCATGCAGCATCATGCTTTCTCACTGCTGAGATCGTAATGTTTTTAGTTGTGTAAATCCTCTTTAAGATTCTTTCAAGCCTCTGGACTCTGGGAAACAAACTGAGGGTTGTGGAGGGGAGGGGTTAGGGGGATGGGATAGCCTAACTGGGTGATGGGTATTAAGGAGGGCACGTGTTGTGTTGAGCACTGGGTGTTATACACAATTAATGAGTCGAACACTATGTCAGAAACTAATGATGTATTATATGTTGGCTAATTGAACTTAATAAAAAAAAGGATTCTCTGGCAGCATAAGATTTTACTGGTTAGCATGTGTCCTAGTCTGTTTGGTTTATCATAACAAAATACCATAGACTGGTTGGCTTAAACAATAGAAATGCATTGGACACCACTCTCATGACTTCAGTTTAACCCTAATTACCCCCCCAGAGGCCCTGTCTCCAAATACCATCACATTGTGGGCTAGGGCTTCATATGAATTTTGAGGGGACACAAACATTCAATCTCTAACAATATACAAAGTCAATTTGAGGAATATTATTATGACAGAGAAATGTAGCAGAAAAACTGATGCATTGAGAATCATAAAGTTTGTAAAGCAGATTAATCTTTATGATTATGTTGATTAATTACATACCCATTGTAGCAGTCGGATTGGGGTTTATGCTGCAATAACAACCCCAGCCTCAACAGCGTAACACAACAGAGGCCTGTTTCTCTTGCTACGTGTCCATTGTAGGTCAGCAGAGGGTTTCTGCTTATTGTCATCACTTGGGACCCTGACTGATGGAGCAGCCATCTTAGACCTTAGCAGTTGTGCCAGAGAGAGAGCACACTTGGGGTCTCACACTGGAAGCTCCATGCTCCAGGTTAGAAGCAAAATAATTTCACCTCTGCTAAAAATGAACTGGTCAGAATTTGTCATAAGGTAGGGAAGTGGAAATACTTGGAGAATACCATGAATACTTTACCATTCCCTTTATCCTTTAATTCAATCAACTATAAAATTACAGTCTTTTTGTCTTTCTGAAGAACATTGCTATAATAATTTACAAATAGGATCTTTAAATTCTACAAAAGAATAAACTATATTAACATGATAGTGCTGTTTGCATATTTGTTGTCATTTTCAATGGTGTCTGTATTCTCATTTTTAGGAAGCTATTAACATCACATTGGATCACAAATGCAAAATTTTCCAGACTTTAAATGGAGCTGTAGGTATGCTTCCTAAATACTGAATTGCTCATGTATACAAATGAACACCTGTGTTTTCAACTGCCTGTCCTTTATCATATCTATTTTGGGGCTATGATTAAGGTTTACTGTATAGATATCACAACTTTCAAAAAATAATGGACTTGAGCTTAGCTTGATATAGTGAAATGCATTTACTTAAAATCATGTCCTAGGACTAGTGCAAAAAAAGATAAGCTAGCTTTAGGTAATTTAGAATTTAGTGTCTCACCATCTGGAGACTGTAGATACATTTAAATTAATTATACCTTATTATTACACATTTTTCAGTATAAGTTCTTTATATTGTGAATTACTCAGGAGTATGAGTATTAGAGTACTTTACCTAGCTGAAGGTAACTGGTAACCAAGCACATATACTCTGTGTGTGTGTGTGTGTGTGTGTGTGTGTGTTTGTGTGTGTGTATGTGTGTGCATATGCATGTATGCCTGTGTGTGTTTTCCTAGATAGACGTATGTCTTGGCAAAAATATACTAATACATCAATTAATTAATGAATTAAAAATAAAAATACATTAATTCATTAACACATTAATACTTTAAACATTAAAAATACATTGCAATTCAGTCCAATTCTTTAAGGCAGTTCATACCCTAAAAAGTTTCTCAGGATGAAAGCATTTAGTTTGGAGCACTTAGGAAATGTGAGGAAGGGAACTGGAAAACAAGAACAAAAACACCCAGCTGTTTCTGCTCCCACCTGACTTGTGTATTCCTGGAATTGGCATTAAACCTGATTTTCAAGAACCGGCAATGCTCTCAATGATGGCCGATTGTGGAGACCTTGCTTATGTCTGGCAGTGTTCTATTCGCCATATTTATATTGTTATATTGTTATTATCATCATAATAACTTTGAAAGGCCGGCAAGGATCTCATTTCACAGTTGAATCAATTCAGACAATAATTTAGTCCATCCTGGAACCCATTAATATCAAGAGTCCTTGGAGGCAAGATTGCAAAGATGCTTTCCTTCTGCCAGACACCTCATTGGCTTAGCACTTCAGTTCACTGGTGCCAGGTTGGAGTGATTGAGGTGCTCTCTGATGTAGTGTAGGCAAAATTTGTAAAAGTGTGGTGGCACGTGGAATGGCATTTGTGGGAAATTTTATAACAACCAGAAGATATAGATAAATGTATGCATATGTATGTGTATATGAATACCCACACATTTTAAATTACTAAAATCTTTTTTTTTCTTTTTAACCCAGATGAAGTTGTTTTGAAATTTGAAAATGGCAAAGCCAGAGCTAAGAATGTATTTTATGAAACATTACCAGTGGCAGTTAATGGAAATGGACCCACTAAGGTGAGTCACAGTGACTTTTTCCCTGTTTCTTTATTTCTTGGAGATAGACTTGAGAGCAATATATAGAATGTCATCTTCTCTTCCTTCTCCTTCACCCCCCCTTCACCTTCTCCTCCTCCTTTTTTTTTTTTAGTGTCTTTAAGAGGCTCTATTTGGTGCTAGTAATCTACTGGCTTCATCTTTTATACCATAGATTATGTGGTTTCCTTCAGATTCATCAAACTGGTGATGTTTCCTAAGCAAAGTGATACCTTTCCATTCTGTTTGTAACACATTTCACTTTGTGTTTAATAAGAACAGTGAACGTGAGAATGAGCCATATTTCCCTCATACAGGATGTCCTCTCTGAATAGGAAATGTGCAGGTCTGTAAGTCACCATTTTCTCACATAACAACCGTTGAGATTGAGGTGTAACTATATGGCTGGAAGATTCTTACACTTACGTGAAGTTTGCTGGGTTATAATTGACAAAGACTTAATGTGGCTAATGAAATTTCGGATGCTTTTCAAATATATATAATTGAGCTTGCTGAAAATGTTATCGAGTGAAAAATTCATAGATAAGTTTGATATCTATCTATCTATCATCTATCAATCATCTATCTATCTCATGAAAACTGCTTAAAGCAGTGTTCTGAGATACTGGGATGCCTAGTTTACTCTAAGCACCTGGAAAAGAGATTAACAGATCTGCACTGTGGGAAGAGAGGGTGGGGAGTTGTCGTCTGCTGTTTCAGAGGACTGAGTAGTCTGGAATTCCAATAAAAGCTGTATGGATGGGAAGAAATGCAAATGAAAGCCCATACCGGCAGCTTTTCCACCATCAAATTGGAAGAAGTAGATTCCTCTTCTCCGCTCATGAATCTTTCCACCTTGCTTTTTGTCCCATTCCAGCCCTCCTACAAAGCCAGCTTGCTGGGTGCACTCCTTTCTCTATCTTGGATCAGTTTTCCCTCTCTATTCTCTCATATTCATAAACATCTTAAAGACCCTCTAGTCTTTCACATCTTAAAACAAAACTGAGGCAGCACAAACTAAAATATCGTCCTCAATCCCCTTGCCTTCCAACCTGCCTGTTTCCCCCGCCCCCTTTACAGCCACACTCTAAAGTAGAGACAAACTACCTTCTCCTCAGTCCCTCTTCCCACCGCCCCAGGAAATGCTCCTGCTGACGTCTGTTGTGACATCCTCTTCAGCCCTGATTTTTACTTTACCCAAAGATAAAGAACCGGCAAAGTTTCTTTTCTCTTCTACAAAAATTCTTGGTTAATTTGCTTCATTGCTATGTCAGCAAATCCTATCCTAATGTTGATGATTTCCAAGTCCTTGCTCCTGTATCTTCCTTGACCTCCAGGTCTGAATACCCAATTGGTAGATGTAATTGTGTATCATATGAGCCCTGTCACTCAAGACCTTCAGCTCTGTCTCCTCTTTCATCCATTCGGTTAATTGGAAACTAGGTTTTGTTTTGGCTCTAATTGCTTTCCCACTCCCAATCCAAAAGCTATTTTTTCTGACTCCCGTCCATGGGGGGTTGTCTGATTTTCTCAGTGCCAATGACAGATTTCTTAGTTCATGCCACCTGCACCCTACCACCCCTCACAGTCACCAACCAGGAGCCTGGAACTAGGGCATTTTGCTGAAGCAGAAAGCCCGGTCATGTCACTCACCTGTATAACAACTTCTGTGGACTTCAGGGTGAAGATCCAAATTCTCGACTGGCCTTTAAGGCACTTTTTAAAATTTCACTCCTGGTTTAATGATCACCAGTCCACCATCCCATCCACTCCTCCACTCCTGACCCTACAATATCCACACAGACATTTCTCATACTCACTCATTCTCTCCCTCTTCCTCTCCCTCAACTCCTACCATGCTGAATTAATTTGAATTTTGCACATTTCGTTTTTCCTCTTTCTACAAGTCTTCTGTGCCTCCATTTCACTCACTTTGGAATCCTCTGCCCCCAACTCCCACTTGCTCTACTCACCTACTAAATCTTCACCTTTTAGGTGTTAGCTTGGTCTTTACTCCTCATGTTTCCTGCATGCTTTTATATTATTTGGAACTTCTTCCATCACAGTATGTATTGCCACACTCTGGACAGGGATGGAATTTACTTGTTTTTTGGGTCTCTCTTACTGGACCTTTAGCCTAGGAGTTATAGAAATCATATCTGTCCCATTTACTTTTTTTTCCCCAGGGTCCAGCACATGTCTGGCATATATTAGCCTTTCAAAAAATGTCCGAGTTTAGAAACAATCTGATGACCTAGCATTATTCTTGGGAGTGGTAAGACAGATTATTTTTTGGCAGGACAAAAAGTCATAAAATTGAGGTGGATCCTGTAGCTATCCATAAGCAGATAGATGGACAGATTTGTCTATGAAGCACTTTACAGTATGTGTGTGTGTGCGTGTGTTTGTGCACAAGCATGCACGCGCACAGTGTCTGTTTTAGCCCTCTGTCTGAGACCATTAGTACCAGTTAGGCAAGGGCTTTTGTGCAACCAGACATCTCCTATAACTAAATAGGGTGCTGTTTCTTCTTGGTAATTTTTTAAATCAAATGTAAATTCATTGTTTTAATCTCCTCATTCTTGCCCTTTTTCTAGTATCTTATATTTTCCTAGATAATCATGCACTTTATTCACGCTTTAAAATATATTTCCATAAAGTTGAAACAATGATTATCTTAATTTCCTCTTTATTATGGTTCATTCTCATTACCAATGCTAATTTTGTAATTTTGTGCTTTTTCCTGGATTTTAAAGTTAAGTTTACCTATTGATTGATTTTTTTTCCAAAGAAAAATATTCTGAATTCATTCATTAAAATTATTGTTTTTATTTTTAAAAAATGTAAATGTCTTTAAAAAGGAGGCTTAGCCCTGAGAATTCAGCTGTTGTGGGTAAGGCCTGATGTTCAGTGATTGCAGTGTCATCGCCAGTGCCTTCCCAATTCCCAGTATAATGCTGCCTGGAGTTTTACATAGTGACTAATTTAGGACTTCTTGTAAGAAAAGGAGCCCTAATCCTCAGGGCATTTAAAAAGACCTGATCTAGGTCTTCTAGGAAACATTCTCAGTTTGGACTATCACAGTTTCTGGCATTTCAAGCAGTGTGATGATCCTATTATACTTTCTCTGACATGATCCTGTCTTATCTATTCTTGGGATTCTATTGGGCAGCAAAATGAAGTAAGTTTTTTTATTATAAAAATTATACTTGTTATAACATAAACATTTGAGAAAAGATTATGTAAATAAGCATTTAATTTATGCTAATTCCTTATTTAATAATATTATGTTAAAGTTAGAGCCACATGAATATATCCCATTTTCCCCTGTGTCCAGGCTAGTGGGGAAAGAAAGCAGATTATTCTCTAGATACAAACTTTGGTTTTTTTTAGCCATCATGAAAGACAAAAGAATATTCTGTATGAATTTTTTAAGTTAATTTTCCTTATTATTTTATTTAGTAAGGGGCAATTATAATGTCAGTGGCTTTGAACCATAATATTGACCTAACTGATAATATTTAAGCCATTTTTTCATTTAAAAATTATACATAATCTGTAAATGATAAATTGTTTTTAATGTGTTTATGGACCAAAGTTATTAAAGTTAATTAGTTACTTTCTCTAAATTTCATGCTATTAATAAAAATAACTTTTAAATTATAATTAAAAATTAATAATTTTTAAATTGTAAGTGACTTAAAAAATCACTTATAATCCCACTAACCTTTGATGTTGTTTTGTTCATGATTGCTTTCAGTTTTTATGTCCTTTCAGTCTATATCTATGAGCATTATACTTTTCATTTGTTTTCATAATGATGTGTAAACAATTTTGTGTTTTTTAAGTGACATTTTATTTAAAATATGTTATCTACATAATTATTTTCATACGTGGCTAGATACATACAATCTGATATAAATAAGTTTTTAGACAGAAACTGTGATTTCTGGCTGAAGCTTTACTTTTTATGCTTGAAGCTCATTTATTGTTAGTAACACATCATAAGATGCTTACTTTAATACCTAACCTTTTCTTTTAAATATCAGGTAATATACATGTTAAGGTAATCATGAAATTGGTGGTGTTTTTATAGAGGCTAAAATTGAACAGAAGGTCAAATCACCTAATTTGCACATGAAAACAAGCATTTCTGAAACTAATTTGATTTGTAATAAAAATAAGGATGTTAGTTTTGTACATACTTGGTCACTATGACCTTGAATAATTGGATGATTTGGAAGAGAGAGGGAGAGAGAGAGAAAGAGAGAAAAAAGAAAAGAAAAAGGAAAAGGAGAGATCGGTTGGAAAAGTTTCTCTGCCAATGAAATGACATCATTCCTGGAAAGGGTTTGATAATTGTGCAAGAAGGATCAGGAAAGTACTACCACCTAGTAGCCGGGGACTGCCTGGAGCAGCCTAACTACATAAACAGTTTCCTGAACTTTCCAAAGCTGCCAGCATAAATGTCTGCAGATTTTAATGAAGAAAACAGATGTAAGGGAGGGTGGGGGTGATGGATAACTTCTCCCTCTGTAGTGAGAGATCCAAAAGAGAAAAAGTAATTTCCAGTCAAAAGTAATGCTTTTAAAATATCTTAATTATCTATGAAAATTAAATTGAGGTAAAAAGTAGAGAGTGGAAAGGTTAAAAATAAAGTCTTAATTCTGAAAACTAAAAGTAATACCTTTTATGCTCTAACTTTTAAAAGATATTGATCATTTTCATATTCACATAAGGGTTCTAATAGACTGATCAATAATTCATGAGATAAATATTTAATTTTTATGAGATTTCTGAGATGAGGAAAGTGCCAGTCTTTATACATTGTTGGGAATTTTAGATATGGCCAACTATTTGAGGTTTTTTTTTTTCTTCCTTTAAAAAAACACTCTTTCCCAGGATATTTTAAACAGATTATATTTCCTACCAGCCTTTAAAAAAATGTTTTAAAATTCCTTTTAGAAATAATGCTTAGTACAGGATCCATTTTCACATGAATCTATTTTCTTCCTTCAAAGCCATATTATTGTATAGAATATGAATGATTAATGTTTGCATTTGTAATTTGACAATAGCAATTTTTTTTTTGTTTTTACTATAGAGGCACATTAAAATGACCACATTGACCTTTGAACTGTCATTAATGAATTTCATAAGTACATATTTCCTGCCTTGTAATTTGTTTCCTGAATTATCATGTAGTTCAAAAGAGACGTGAATGAGTTGCTTTTCCATGTCCTGTGATCGTACTCCACAGATTACACATAGATTTTCCCATTGTAATGAATACTGTACTGTTTCAACATTTGTTTCAGTTTTAGTACAATGGAAATATTTGGATGGCATCCCAAATATTTGAGAGGAATCTGGTAAAATGGTACTAGACTAATTACCTCATCTATTCGGTACTGGAAGATCTTTTAGGGTCTTAGGAAGCTAGAAAAATCCAGTTGGCACTTCTATACATTTTTGACCATCATATTTAATATATTGACACTTTTTTCTTTTGAGTTCATCTCACCTTTCTAATGAAAAATTAATGATTATACAAGCATAGTAGTATTTTAGTTTTTTCCTTTGCACAGTGATATAAAATCACAGCTAAACCTAGTTTCCTGCAGCTTCACTATCTTGAGGTGAAATAGTTTTTGAAAAGAAATAAAAGCATAAAAATTTAAAAGCTACAAATGTTCATACCACTACAGGTATTAAAACTGCATAGAAAATTATGCTGATTTTTTAAAAAAGTAAATCAGAATTTTCCCTAAAATGTTTACACTCTAGGAACACTCAAGATTTGTTTGAGGGCTCATATTTTAGTGTTTATGGCTGTCCTCTGTCTACCTTCCCTCATTTTCTTCTCCACCCAAAACACACACAAGGGATTCAGATTTTACAGAAGAAATGATGGCCAATGGACGCCTGAGGAGAGGGGGAGATAAATTACAAAGGAGATGCTCTGAGTGATCTGAAAGGGGTGGATGGGGAAACAATATTGTACTTCAGTTTATTGTTAATAGGATTTGTAGGGTGGCAGTAATTAGGACCTAGTTCTACATATGTTTTAATCTGCAATCTTCTTTTCCTGAAGTCAGTGCCCCTGAACCACTGCCCAGAAGCCTAGTTTATAGTACGTAGCATAGTTTCCTGGAAGAGTTTAGTGTTCTTTGGTGATAAGGTATGTAAATATAATACCTGTTTTGTGTGGCGATGGTTGGCAAGAGGTTACCCTGGCACTGCCCCATTCACTGTGGGTGTCTGTACCAGGCCTTTGAACATATTTATCTTATTACTAAATTACTATTCACATGATTGCTCTTATTAGTGGTGTTTTTGCTAAGTCTCATTAGCTCAATTAAAACTCTGTGTTTTATTATTTGACATATTTCTTTAATTTTGTCTCATCTGATATTATTTCTTACGTACGGAAATAAAATGACCTTTGTGATTAATAGTCATTTTTTGGACTTTCTAGACAAAGTTTGCCCTGATTTTATGATTCATTGTCTGGAGAGAACTTAGTTCAGTGTATACCTCTGGGTGCTAAATATTAGTAGAATTATTAAGGAATATACCCAATGCAGAAAACCTGCTTTGAAGCTAGATGTTTATAGAATGAAAGCACATTGGTGGGAAAGGCTTACTTTTCTTAACACAGTTTTCCTTCATTTACTAGATTCTCCTGAATTATTTTGGAAACTATGTACCGAATGCATGGACGCAGGATAATGGCTGCACTCTTTGTGATTTGGATACAATTGACTTATCTACAGTAGATGTGAGTGGAATTGACTATGTGTGAAATGTAGAAATAAAAAGCACAGTGTCATGAAATGCAGTGATTTTTCAAAAAAAAACCACGTTATTTTATAGTTTTGGTGATAATGGTAGATAATGGATTTATAAAGCTAAAACGTGATGTCTCAGAAAATTGCTAGATTTGTGTGTTTCTGAACCGTTTTGAAAGTAAAACTGGCTAGTAATTGATCCCAATAAAAGGGACTTAGTTGTTAATACTTAATAGCTTGTTATGACTGGATGCTTTTGTTTTATTTTAGTCTGCTAACTTAGTCAAAGCATTGAGGAAAAAAAGCTAGCATTTGTATTGACTAGTATTACCTGTGCCTGATTTTCAAATTTGATGATTTTAAAAATAATAAGATTATATAACTAAGGACCTTATTTTAAGTATTTTACATAAAATAACTCAATTAAACTTCACAAAATCTCTTAAGTAGCTAGTACTATTGGTTTTATAAATGAAAGACTGAGGTACATACAAATTAAGTAATTTTGCTTAAGAGCACCCAATTTTTTTAGGCATTGGAGGTAGGATTTGAATTTAGGCAATCTGATTCTAGACCCTGTATTCTCACCATTGCAGTTTTGCTTCGATGTCATGTACATATTATATGACAGGCACAGTGCTACTTTTATGTATATTTCATGGAGAATTGTAGCTGTAGTTTTATCTTTTATACCTTGACGATAAAGGAGCAATTAGAAATAATATTTACCTGTAGAACATTTTGATGCATCCTTCTGTCATCAACCAGAGAATTTTTAGGATATCTTATAGTAACATTTTTCTTCCAAAAAATTGCTCTTGTAACTTGGAAGACTGTTATTATATGTATGAACAGTTGGATTCTAGGGATGATTTTGTCATTAAGGCTGATTCTTTCCTTCATTCATCATAGGCTTATTGAGTATTTACAGCATGCCAGATAGGTAGAACCAATATAAGCAAAAATAAAATTCCCAGTTGTATATCTTGGTAACTCCTGGATCCATGCAAATATAAAACACTCTCACTGTAAAGAGCCGAAGCTCCTGAATTAAATAGTTTCTATGCTTATCACTGTCTGAAAGAAGGACAAAGAGTAACTTGTGCACATTTAGGAGCTTCTGAATAGTGCCTTACTTTTCTTGAAAATAAGACTTTTTGGCTGGTCTCTCAAATAGGAAACTGAATATTTCCTATCCAGAAAGAGTGCCAGAATATTTTTGAATGAAGCAGCACCATGATGTTTAAAAATTCATCCTGATCTTTTTTGCAGAGAGTAGTGTTGTCCTTTGGAGGAGGGGTTAATGCTTTTTATCTGTTCGCTCTTCTTTTACGTAAACTTTCTGGTGCAAAGACAGAAAAATATTTACTTGAAAATTGTTTCGTTATTATGCAGTAGAGATATGAAAATTAAAATGATGTGGGTAGTTAAGATCTCAGGCCTACCATATTCTTAATTGTGGTCCATAGGCAAGTTTCTTTCTTATAAAGAAAGGGAGGGTTAAATGAGACTTCATACATATATGTGTGTGTGTATATATATATATGTAATATTTTATATGTATGAATTATATATATATGCAGTGCTAAGCCTTCAATTTATGTTAACTGTTGTATTATCAGTAGTATATAAAATGAACTTAGATGGAGAATGAAAAGGTAGCACTTTGAAACCCAGTTCTTTACCTACTAATTATGTGTTCTGAGTTGCTTAATTTCTCTAAATCCCATTTTCCTCATGTGTAAATTTGGAATAAAAAGTAACTTCTAAGTTATTATGAAATGGAAATGAAATGTATTATTTCATTTAATAAGGGAGAGTTGTGATCAACTTTTTACTTATTTCCCTTATTAAATTGAGAACTCCTAGAGGGTGGATATTTTGTCTTTGGTTGTTTTTATTTTCTTATTCAGTAATAAATATTTGGGTGAGTGAATACATTGATAAGGAAGTACAACAGTATATAAGGTATACGTCAATGTAAACAAATATTAAGTTATGATCTAGATAAAAAAATGTGTGAGGCATCACGTGTGAAAAGATAGGGGAGGAGGTACCTAATTCAGCACTTAACATTTATGATACTTATAAAAATCTTTAATGTTAAATTCAGACTTTAAGACATGTTTTAAAAAGGCACTACAACAAGACCTTTCATATAGTTTTGGTAATAACTCTATTTCATGGTCATTTACTTACGTTTCTTTCTTCCCCAACCATTTGTAAATTTTTCAAGCCAGAAACCTTTCACTCCTTGTCCTAAATGTTGCTCATCACAAGGACTGACAAATATGATGACTATTTCAAAAGTTCTCATGCAATTAATGAAAGATAAACGATCCTCTAAAACCTACCCGAAAAGGATTTTTAAAAATACATAGAAATAGATTGAACAAGTTAAACTTCATTAGTGAAAGAAAATAGTTTTCTTATATATAATAAGGAAGTAAAATAAAGTAACTGTCCATAAAAGGAGATTAAAGGAAATACTCAAGGATAAAAATAAAGGCTCAAGACCTCCATGATTGCTTTATCTGAGCTACAAATTAAACGATGCACTTCCAAGCCATGGAAACCAAAAGGGAAACACAATTAGCATTCTGACTTCCTAGATGAAGATGACAAAGTAGATTCAAATCTGAAGGAGATCTCTTTAAAGACTATCATAAAGGAAGCATTGAATGATAGAGTAGGCAATTTCCTTTATTACATTCATGTAATAAATATGATAGTAAGTTTCCTCCTCAAACTTAAGTCATAATGCCAAGATGTGATTGGGTAAATCACTTTGATGGGGGCCATAGGAATGTATTTTAAGTGTTAGAGAATTGCCATGGGGCAACTGAAATTTAGCAGATTATGTTGAACTGATATTCCTAATACGTTTTACATTGTATTGATTAAGACTTAAATAGAATTTAGAGTACATCCACATTAATAATAATTTGCTTTTATGTTTGCCATAAAACAAAGGTCCATCCAAATGTAACAATAGGAGTCTTTATTGAACAACCAACCCCTTTCTTACCTCGATTTCTGGATATATTGTTGACACTGGATTACCCAAAAGAAGCGCTTAAACTCTTTATTCATAACAAAGTAAGTATTTGAGAAATGTATATTTTATGTGAAAATTGTTTTTGATCTTCTTTGGAACTATTTGCCATTACTTGTTTATGTCTAAAATAATCCATTGAGCTAAATACAGAGGGGAATTTTGGAGGTAATTACTGCCCTGTTTATTTAGAACCTAAGGGTTTTAGAGTCTGGAAACTAATATCACAATATTGGAATGAGCCACATGAAACTTAACTTTGTAGATCCAAAGTGGTGAAATATCAGCTATTTTCGTATGGCTCAACTTAATATATGAGTGAAGAAATGTCAAAGGTCCTCATATTCTTTGCCTTTGGGTTAGTTCTAGTACCTTCTTTGATGGAACTCGTCATTAAATTGTTTGCAGCTTAAGCTAATACTGTGACATCAGAACTTGAAATAGCTTCCAGATATAGTATTGTTTTGATTAATCACAAAATGGCATGCTCTTTTGCAAAGGATTTTGATACCGTCATTTCCTCCAAAAATAAGCAGAACCTCCCACATATAATCTAGACTTAAGAACATTTTTCCTTAGTATTTTCCCATTTACTTGTCTCTTTCCTGTTAAATCAATTGACACTTAACATCTTTTAGAAAAACACAATAGATATGAAGTATGCATTTTCTCTCTTTTGTCCTAATGCTTTTTGTTTAACATTGTTCTTTCTTCCTAATGTACATGTCAGCTTATCATTTGCCTTTTCCAGAGAATATTTTTTTTTTTTAAAGATTTATTTATTTATTTGACAGATAGAGACAGCCAGCGAGAGAGGGAACACAAGCAGGGGGAGTGGGAGAGGAAGAAGCAGGCTCATAGCGGAGGAGCCTGATGTGGGGCTCGATCCCATAACGCCGGGATCACGCCCTGAGCCGAAGGCAGAAGCTTAACCGCTGTGCCACCCAGGCGCCCCCCAGAGAATATTTTAAATTTGCAGAAAACCAGCTAAAATAAGTTTAAAAGGGTGAATCATTGAGCATTTGCTTTCTAAAATGCATTGCAATATATTTATTTACAATGAAGTGTTTTGTTTTTATATATTGTGTTGTTTATTTACGTCTTCCTCCTTTCATAGGACTTCCTTGATGAGAGGGTATTTTGTCTTCTCTTTTTTATATAAAATTAACTCTACGTAGTTTTTATGCTATAAATAGTTTTAACAAGCTGTGAAAAGCTTAGAGAATCTCAATACACAAAAATTCTGAAATGCTCTAATGTTGGAGACCCATAATCTTATGTAAATTTTAGCACAGTTAATCATAGTAATGACTTTTATGTTCATGATTTTCCTATTATATTTCCTTATCAATAAAGTTTTGTTAAACCTTAACTTCTTTTTGTAAAAGTACAATTTGATATATGACCCTTCATTTTTCTCTCTGGCTTCAAAGAGTATTATAATACTTATTTTATAAAATATGATTGTATTTATAACTTAGATTAATATCTATTAGGTTTAATAGACATTTTTATGGATATTTTAAAGCACGTGTCTGAGATTCTCAGGCCACAAGCCATTTTTCCTTCAAGTCAGAAACATTTTGTAGCACCCAGGATGTAAATATTTCTTCAAGGACCTGTCTAGGAGTAGATGTTAGAAGAATTTTGTACTATCTTCTATTTAAAAGGTATTGATATGTATCTATTTTAGATTCTTCGTGTGATATTCAGGTAATATTTATATATAATGTGTGTGATATAGGTTATCATTTCATCTGTAATTGAGGGAATACATGACTTGTGGAATTCACAACTTCAAATACGATGCCATCCCTGCATATGAATACCTATGAACACTTCAGTCATCCTGTTGTCATTTTCGCACTAATTTTCTGTTTTTAAAATATGTTACAGGAAGTTTATCATGAAAAGGACATCAAAGTATTTTTTGATAAAGCTAAACGTGAAATCAGTACTATAAAAATAGTAGGACCAGAAGAAAATCTAAGTCAAGCCGAAGCCAGAAATATGGGAATGTATGTTTTAATCTATTTAAATTAAGTAATTTCTACTAAAGAAATTTAAAGAAAAACAACTTTTCTTCAAAATTAGTATCCTAAACTCGGGTGTCTCAATTGTGTGTGTGTGTGTGTGTGTGTGTGTGTGTGTGTGTGTGTGTGCGTGCACATGAACACACACCTCTCCTGTTAGACTATATCTATGTTTGTATGTATTTACATGTAAAGGGCAATGGAAATTACATATATATATAGAGAGAGAGAGAAATGGCTAAGAGTCAACATATTTAATCAAACTATTAATTGAACTGCAGATCAAAATTCTAAAAAATTCTCAGAGATGCCTGGCTGGCTCAGTCAGAAGAGCACATGACTCTTGGATCTCTGGCTCATGAGTTTGAACCTCACGTTGGGAGTAGAGATTACTTAAAATAAGAAATTAAAAAAATACTCAGACAAGTGAATAGTATGACTGATGTAGCAGTGATTTAAACGTTTACTATCTGAAGATTATGTGTGGTGAAATGTATGTTTCAGATTGTGGGGTGTAAAGGTTATTCCTACTTTCTAGTGACCTACTGGTCTAGATAAAACTATAACCCTCAGAAGAAAGTTTTAGGCCCTTTTTTTAGCCCCTTTAATACTTTAGACAGATTACTAGTGAAACCCTGGTAATAATAAAAACAATCATTTTTCAGTGAATGTTAATTGAATATGCTAGCAGTGAGTTAAGAGCTGCTAAGAAAAAAGGTGAATAAATCATGTGACTTCTCTTCAGGAGGTGTTCTCTGGTGTTGTGGAAGCTCAGGGTTCCTGGGTGGTGCCTGGTGTGGGAATAAAGGCATAGGCAGGAAAACAGGCCTCAGAAAGACAAAATTAACAGTTTAATTTATTCATTGGAGAATACCTTGGATCCACATTTGGAACTTATTTTCTCAAATTTTTTTTTTTTTAATATAGTCTGTTGTGTCTGGCTTCTTTGGCTCAGTACAACGTATTCTCATTCACTCATGTCAGTGCAGTTATCAGCAATTCATTCCTTTCATCACTGACTAATACTCTATCATATGAATATACCACAAATGGATTTCTTATTGATAGATCATGTCCAGTTTGGAGCCATTTGAATAAGATTGCTGATGAAGATTCCTTATTAGAAGTATATGTGTGTGTGTGTGTGTGTGTGTGTGTGTGTGTGTGTGTACATATTTTGCTTCAGTGTATTTTAGGAAAATAGCCAGGATTAGACTAACTAGGGTGTAGGGTTAGAGTAAATGTATGTTTAACTTTATAAGAAACTGCTAAATAGTCCTCTAAACTGTTATACCATTGTACACTCCTGACAGCAAGGTAGTTCATACCTCTCACAGCTCCAGATTTGTCAGCAGTTGATATTGCCCATCTTTTTTATTTTAGCTACTTTATCAGGTATCAAAAATATCTTACTGTGATTGTAATTTAATTCCCTGACAAGGAATTTCCTATTTGTGTGTTGATTGGCCATTTGTATGTATTGATTTGTGGAGTATCTATTTAAATCTTTCATGCATTTTTGTTTACATTGGGTCGTCTTTCTTGTTGCTTATTTGCAGGAGTTCATTATATAATCTGTATACAAAGGGTGTGTGTGTGTGTGTGTGTGTGTGTGTGTGTGTGTGTGAGATGTTTTGTGAATATTTGTTCCATTGTGTGGCTTGGTTTTTTACTTTTTTAATCCTGTCTTTTGATGAGAAGAAATTTGAATTTCAATAAATTTCCATTTCTCTTTTTTTTCTTTTATGCTTTGTGCTTTTTGAGTTTATTTTCTATTTAAGAAATCTTTCTTATTCCAATGTCATGAAAACATCCTTTGGAATTTTTCTTTTATAAGCTTTATTGTTCTAGCATTTATGTTTAAGTTGTTTCAATCTACAATTCATCCTGAATACATTTTTGTGTTTGGAGTGAAGTAGGAGTCAAATTTTATTCTTTGCAAATGGAATTCCAGTTGTTTCAACAGTCCTTTTTATTTTAGGGCTTTTCTTTTCCTATGTACTTGACTTGGCTTTGGCCAAAAATCAATTGACTGAATATTTATGAGTGATTGTGAACTCTCTACTCTGTTTCGTTGGTCTTAGATCAATGCCACATTTTATTACAAGGGATTTATATTAATCTTGAAATCAAGTAGTGTAATTTCTTTGGTTTTTATTCCAAAATAATTTTGGCTATTTTATTTTCATTTTATTTTATCTTATGTATTTAATTGAGGTATAATTCATATATAACATATTAGCTTTAGCTGTACAACATAATGATTCAGTATTTGTATACTTTGTATATTTGTATATTTTGGTCAAAGGATCACCAAAATAAGTTTAGTTACCATCTGTCATCATATATAATTACAAAACTTTTAAAAACTTTTCTGTAATTTTTTGCACAATTTCAGCAAAGTTTCCTGTCTGCTGTCCTATATGACAGTTGCTTAGAAACAAATGGGATACATACTGACAATAGTGGAGAGTGATAATTAGGATAAGCCGTGAGGGAGGGGAGCTCAAAAGGAGAGAGCCCCAAATGTAGAAACCATAATACTTGGAAGCATCTCATGTATAACAAGTAGTTCATAGCTTGTTGTTCCTGATGATAAGGCTACAGACTCTACCAAGAGAAACATACGTCATAGTCCATGACCCCTGATAAGAAACAGGGGGTACATTTCTTAGAAAGAATTCCACGCAAATCAGGTTTAAAAAGTATTAATACCTAAAGAATTATACATTTGTATCTCCAAGACTCACATAGAACTGAGTTGTTGGATAAGCAAGATTTTGCATGGTGCGTGTGTATACGTGTGCAAAAAGCATTTTGATTTGTGAAGAAAAGTTGTTGATAAATACATTGAGATAAATTATAGTTCCCTTTCAGAGAGGTCTAAGTACTACATTCTAAATTGCCATTCTTGCTGGGTATTCTATGCCTTAAACTTTTTAGTGGCTTGAAAACGTATTTCACTTGACCTAAAATTTTTAGTGTTGGTCTCCATATGAATATCTATGTTGATAAACTGACCATTTTGAAATTTAAGACAATATTTATCCCTTTGGATATTGTCTTACTATTGGATTAGAAAAATATGTTAGAGAAACTTTATTTTATCTATATATATGCTTTATGTTGACAATTTTTAACGAGCAAGTATTTATTTTATCTAATTCTTATTTCTTTTTCAATGTTAGGGATTTTTGCCGTCAGGATGAAAACTGTGATTATTATTTTAGTATGGATGCAGATGTTGTTTTGACAAATCCAAGGACCTTAAAAATTTTGATTGAACAAAACAGGTACTACATAAGATTCGTTATCAATTTATTTTTTATTTATTTATTTATTTTTAAAGATTTTATTTATTTATTTGACAGAGATAGAGACAGCCAGCGAGAGAGGGAACACAAGCAGGGGGAGTGGGAGAGGAAGAAGCAGGCTCATAGTGGAGGAGCCTGATGTGGGGCTCGATCCCATAACGCCAGGATCACGCCCTGAGCCGAAGGCAGACGCTTAACCGCTGTGCCACCCAGGCGCCCCTCAATTTATTTTTAAAATGATAATCATTTTCTATGTCCTTGTGGACACACTATGCTTTCAAATCTGTTTCATGAATTGAGGGAACTTATATGAAGTTATTTTCTAGGCTTATAAACTTTCAATTCTGATTAGTTTTCTTTTAAAGGAGTTAAATAGAAAACAACCTGATGAAAATTAGAAGTATTTAATATTAGTTACAATCACAAATGCAATGTTTATCAATTATATTTGACCTATTTTTCTGTTTAAAGCAAAATGAAATTATGACATATCTGTGAGATTTGGAATTTTTAAATTTTCTGTAGATACTTTTAAAGTAGAATTTCATAAAACTTATGACCTAAAAAGTTATTGCAAACAAGAGATCTTAGAATTTGAAAAAAATTTCAGAGATCTGTGATTTTATTTAGTACTGAACTTTGTAATAATTATTACTCGGTAGTACCTGTTTTTATTTAATGGAATTGAAGTGTGAAAAAGACATCATCTATACCAGCTTATAATGATATTAATCATTATTTATTATATTATATTATTGCTACTAGTAGTTTATTAAGCCTCCTACTAATAGCCCAACTTTAATGAATGTTTATTAAGTGCCAGGTATTGTTTTTAAGTATGTTTACATATATTAATGCAATTATTTCTCTTAGCAAATAGTATGGTTAGCAGTGAAATGTTAGAATTACTGTTTTTATTTTGCTGAGTAAAATATATATGAGAAATCTGTTATGCTATATTAACCTCCTCTATATGTAATATGATTTGCCAATTTGATAATTCAGTTATTACTTCAAAATCTAAGACCTCTTAGTATTAATCTGTATATACAGCCCCACTGTCTATCTATAAATTGCAAGTAACTTTTCAAAACATATGAATAACGTTTTGATCATTAGGCAAAGAAAAGCAGTCTACCTTAGAGATATGGGATAGAATTGCAATTTGTAACTCTTATAACCTAGTGGAATTCAGTAATATTTTCTTAAATGTGCAATGTTAATCGACTCTTAATTTGATTTAAATTCAATATAATGGAATGTACATTTTTTAGATAATATTTATGTTTTTATTATATGATACTTTTTTGCAGGTACTTATTCCTACAGTGAACTATTTAATGAATTCATACTATGTATTTAACACATATCCCCTTTAATGTTAATCAAATGTTTTAAACCTTGTAAAAAATAAAATTCCCTCATAATTAACTCACCTGCCATCTGGGGCCATTGCCCTTCAAGGGCTAGTAAAACTCAGGATATTTCTCCAATTCCATAAATTTCTGTTATTGATCAAAGGTTTAGGTTCATCTGATACTTATGGTTCTTGCTTCTGTATCTGAGCATGTAGTTTTCATAAAGAATTTACATATACCAAAAATTTTGTGAGATTTAGTAGACTTGACTGAAGGCTAGAGGGACAAGGGATGATTACATCTTAGGGCATATAGCTTTCCAGCATTTCATCAACTCTCTTTTCTGTCTTTTCCCATCTCTGCTATTTACTGCCTTACTCCAGATTTTACTCCTTCAGTAATGTAGTATAATTCATCATCCCCCAGCTGCTATCCTGATAAAGTAGTTCCCCCTTATCCACAGGGGATACATTCCAAGACCTCCAGTGGAGGCCTGAAACCACAGATAATTCCAAACCCTATGTACATTATGTTTCTTTCCTATACTTAACAGACCTGTGATAGAGTTTAATTTATAAATTGCTCACAGGAAGAGATTAACAACAATAATAAAATAGAACAGTTATAACAATATACTGTAATAAAATTTATGTAGATACAATCTCTCTCTCAAAGTATCTTTCTGTTTTGTACTCACCCTTCTTGTGATGATGTGAGGTGATAAAATGCCGATGTGAGGAGATGAAGTGAGGTGAGTGACGCAGGCAGCGTGACTTAGGCTACTATTGATCTGATTATTCATCGGAAGAATCATCTGCTCCTGGACCATGGTTGACCCTGGGTAATTGAAACCATGGAAAGTAGAAACCATGGATAAGGGGACTTACTGTATTTCACTACTCAAAAACATTGAGGCATACTGAAGATGGATTTTGATTTCCATTTCTTTGCCCAACCTTCTTTGGAAGGCAGCTGGGATTATAAATTACAAGATTTTTATTTCTATTATATATTTGATCTTATCAGTTATCACCATTGAATTATTCCTTAAATTAACAAAATATATACATTCTAATTTATATTATCATTTCTAATATTGTAGATATTCTAAACAAAACAAAATTTAAGTGTTTCTGGTTAACATTTCCATTTAATAGGAACCAGAAAAACTAAATCAAAATCACTATTTTGAATGATGTGCATTTACAGACTATGTTTCACTTTTCTGTAGGTAAGGGAAAGGGCACACCTGGTCTTCACAGGACTGGAGTGTTGTGAAATAGGTTTTTTTGTGGTGAATACCTGGTTCATAAACTTCCTCATGGAAGAGTTGGGTGAGCTTTTCTTAGAAATTGACACCACTGTAATTCACTTCATTTTTAAAGTAATTCTAGAGGAACTTCAGAATTACCTCATTTGGAAAGTGTTGACATGTTATAAATTAGATTTTCCTAAGAAAAAATCTGACATATTTGAGTTTGTAACCTGTGCTTGTCTCAAAAGGACTACTTTCCTGGTAGGTAGTCAGACAGAGTGCTATGGCAATTATCCTCTATTTTGTATTTTAAATAGTTGAAGGGCCAGAAGAATGTCCAGTGTTGCCAGGACTAGCACAACCCATTTTAAAAGTTAAAGAAAAAAAAAAAAAAGGAAACATACTTTAAAGTAATTCAGGACTTAACTTTAGGAAAACTGGCCTATTTACAGATATCTCAGCTCATCTTTATTCATATTTTTATTCAACAAATATTTATTGAATACTTATTATGTCTTCTCAATGACAACGGAAATATTTGATTTCATTTTGTATAATTTCTGAAATACAATAATTAAATAATTAAGGGAGCTTGACTTATTTGGATATAAGTAAGGTACTTTTAAAAGTCATTTTTATACTTTATTAGCATTTTCAATTACTTTGCCTTTTTTGTTACTCTTTTTGAGAAACATTGAAATCAGCAGTATGCTTATTTAAGAAAAAGTGGGAAGAAATTCCTGTTTCTCTTTTATTTTACTTTTGGTTTTTTGAACTCACTACATGGGTGTTAAATGAACATTAGTGTTGTATGTGTCATGATAAGCCCAAAATGCATAATTCTATGGTAATTTAAGAATAAATAATTCCTTGGATTTATTTTTCTCTCATGCTGTCTTTAGAAAGATCATTGCTCCTCTCGTAACTCGTCATGGAAAGCTGTGGTCCAACTTCTGGGGAGCCTTGAGTCCTGATGGATACTATGCTAGATCTGAAGATTATGTGGATATTGTTCAAGGGAATAGAGTGTAAGTTCTTTTAATGTAAAATGCCACAATCTCAAAATGTGGTCTAGTTAACATTACCTGAGTTTTTCTTTCTCTTTTCTTCATGATTTGTGGAAATCTGAAAACCTGGAGACCACTTGGGATCCTGAAATACTAGTGTACAATAATATTACAAAAATCTGTCTTTGAAGTTCTAAATCTTCACAGGAACAAACTTAACTGTTGTGGAAAATACTAAGAGATCCTACATGGTAGGTGGGAGTAGCCATGAGATGGTTGTCAGAAGACTAGTATTATTTAGTTCAACGTTTAGATAAGGAATTTAGTTTAGCTAATTTAGCCAGGATGAAAGTTGTTTTGATATCTTTTAAAATTTACAAGTGAACAAACAAAATCAATATTAAAGGCAATTATTTACCTTCCAGCATTTCCTGCTGAAGAGTTTTCTGTGTAAAATAGCTAATATTCTGCTTTAAAGATCAATTTCTTCACCAATATCTGATTTCCGTTTCCAGCGTTTGAAAAGAATATACTTGCTACAAAGTATATGCGTGATTGATATTTGTCTCAGAGACAACAGTTGATATTTTTTAGACTAAAAAAAAAAAATCAGAATTCAAATAGTGTTTTTTTGCTAAGGTAGTAATAGAATAGAATGTTATCCTTTTTCTTCATATACATGATGAACTAGAGTGACTGAGATGTTAAAAGCTTTGCCTAATTTTTCAGCTACATCAGCTCCATTAAAAAGGGAAAACTTCCTTCATGACTAAAGATATGTGCCCTTAAATTCAAAATAAAAACCCCACACACTTTTTCTTGAACAGTTGAGTATTAAAAAGATGTTTTATTTGTGAAAATAGTAATAGAAAATTTGAATGATAAATACAATAAAAGCTCTTGTTAGTTGCAGTTATGAAGCACGATAGCTGAGAACACTGTTCAGATCATATTCTGTTGTTTCAAAGTATTTTTTTTGTCTCTGGGATGATTTGTATAGACCAAATGCCTGATATTGTCTGTGGGTATAATAGAAATAAGGGTTCACAGAAGTAGGATATAGAATTAATGTTTCATGCTTTAGGCATGGTGGTATTTTGTACAGCCTCCTGTCACTGTTGTTGAAGGTATGAGGAAAAGAGTATGGAAGAGGTTTTTGATCTAGTTAATACAAAAATGCACTTCATGTCCAAAAGCTACATGAAGGAATGACATCTTATGACATATATGCACACGGGTATGTGTGTGTGTGTGTGTGTTTCTTCAAAACTGAGACAACTGCATACTCTGCCAGTGAGGAATTTCTGAATTCAGATGATACATTGTATATCCTTTATGGCTATTTCCCTTGAGGTTCATCTAGCAAAACAAACTGAAATCATATTCCTTTTAATATCTACAATTCCTTGGTCAAAATCTTTCCTTCTGTTCTCTAAAAGCAACAAGCGTATGCCTTTAGGTGAAACCTTACTCGCTATTCTTAGGAAATGAGTCATGTTCAGAGTGAAAAGACAAATGTGGGGAAGAATTAAGGACAAAATAGAGTATCTCCCAACCCTCATGTACTTCTAGCTCTATTTCTTTCATATCTTCTCTTTCTCAAGAAATTTGAGATGGCTTAGTGAATTTCAAGACAATATATTTTAGGAGAATTTTTGCCATACTCAGTGGTGTGCTGGTAAAGGTCTAACAACTGGATCTTGGGGTTGAGGGATGTCCTGATTTGTAGTGTTTGCCAATTTCTGTGGTGTAAATGTTTCTGCCATGGCTGATTTCGAGCTTCCAATGTGAAGTCACTGAGTATAGCTAAGTGCTCTGGGGAGGCAGTGTGAGCTAGTTGTAGTATACCACAGGTTGTACGTGATTTATTTTTGCCATCAAACTGCTTAATCCTAAATGGAAACTCTTTCTGTACAATAGAATATTATACTCTATCTATAATAATGAAGTGAAGGATCACAGCGAAAATGTTAAACAGATATCAACCCTAAAATGAAGTTTATGTAGGGAGATAGTGATTCATTGCATAAAAATGTACTGTGTAGCAAGTCATGTCAGATGTGTGTGTATATGTTACATGTGTTTGCATTTGCATGTAATTTGATTCAATAATTTATATATACAAAATTTAAAAACATACAAGGTATTTGTTTTGAAAATATAAAAATAAACCTTTGAATATTTTTTATTTGTGGTATTTTGGAATGTCTTGTCTTTACTTTCAGAGGGATATGGAATGTTCCATACATGGCTAATGTGTACTTAATTAAGGGAAAGACACTTCGATCAGAGATGAATGAAAGGAACTATTTTGTCCGTGATAAATTGGATCCTGATATGGCTCTGTGCCGAAATGCTAGAGAAATGGTAGGGTATACAATGATGGCTTGCTTGGATGTTCTTATAAAATGGCTTGCTTTACCAGTTGATGTGTCGTTGTGTTTTGATGCCACTTTTCTTTCTAATTTGTAAGTACTAGCCAATTTTTTTGGTTCTGTATTGAAAAATTAGGAGCAGTTATGGAGAATAATTTGTGAATGTTTATCTGTAGAAATCGTTTGGAAAATGCTAGTTTCCATGCTTAGGCTAATTCATAAGCAACAGAAAAATTTCGATCATAAACATGGATTTGTTACAAATCAGCTTTGCATTTTTAAGAATTCATCTTCACTTCCATTTGAAATTTTATAGTGGAAAACTGACCTAATTAAAATTAATTAGATAAAGCCTGGGTGAATAATCATTTACACATTTAAGAAGAACACACTTTTGTTCTGAAATCAATGCCCGTTATTCTCTTTATCATTATAAACTGCACTCTTCTCAAAGCAGTTCCTTACCACTAAACTGAGAGAGGGATTGTGATATGCAGTGTATCTCATCTGTGTGAAAAGTAATAATACATTGCTATTCTACAAGTGTACTTTCCTTATAAAACTTCAATGATTGTAGAAAATAGTCTGTTTTTCAAAATGTGTAAATGTTTTACAACATGTTTATATAGTTTTCTATTTTAGAAATGATTGGATTATTTTACTCAAATTTATATAAGCAAATGTGATTTGGGAAAAATCAGAAAAGTTGGCAAGTATTTTTTTTCTAGTTTAATAAGGCATGTGTTGTTTGAGTATATTTGTTTTCCCACAAACATCTGTGCATTGTTACATTGAGTATCTCAGTACCTGTGATTGTAATTTGTGCTCATGTTCTGCTAATTTGACTCAACAGCGCATCCTGGAATGGCCTCTCTTACACATTTTTTTCCTTTGTCTTAATTTTGTGTCTAATGAAAATTCTACTAAGGAATGAGCTTGGATTTATGTTTGACAAAAAAAAAAAAAAAAGAAAGGGCTGGAGTTGTTTCTTTGTGTGCGCTATAAGCTTTGCTTGTTATGCATGTTGTCTGTGAAGGACATTTCAGAATGTCAGCTTCTGATCAAGCAAGGGCTGCTAATGTTATTTACCTAAGAATACGTGAGAGAGTGTGGGTGTGCTGGTCAACTTACCCAATGCTTCTCTTCATTTTAGACTTTACAAAGGGAAAAAGACTCCCCTACTCCGGAAACATTCCAAATGCTCAGCCCCCCAAAGGTGTTATTTTTATTTATTTTTATTTGTTTTTGTTTCTTTAATTAATACTAGATATGGTATATTGCCTACCAGTAAAGTTTCTTTAAGAATCTTCTTTCCATTTAGCACGGTAAAATGTTGGTATTCATTGGTTCTTAATTTGTGTATGCGTGTGTATGTTTTGTGTTTTGGGGGTGGGCATTATGTAATACTCAACTCTTAGTTCTTTGGGCCAATTTACATTTTGTGGTTGACGAATGAGAGGGTTAAACCCAAATCACTTTCACTAGTTTTTCTAGTTTTTTTTTTAAGGGAGAGAAAAAGTAGGAGTAAGTATAAAGTACGTCTTGACTAAAATGAGATTGGGTTACTCTTCATTATTTTTTTAAATTAATTAAAAACTAACCCTTTACCATTGAAACAGGTTCAAAAAGAAACAAACTTACCATAGTGGTGTTTGCCACATTTATTTGGTTTGGTTTTCTTTAGCTGCCTTTAATGAATAAGTAATTTCTATGTTCAGTTTTTAAACATCAGGACAATAAAAAGAATGACATAGTCTGATGAAATAATATTAACATTTGAATTCTTGTTTAAAAATGTGACATTTTCTTTGAAAGGGAAAGAAGCCAAAAGAGGTACAATTCATTGCACTTTGGTGTCTCAAAAATATTTCTGCTTTCAAACAGGAATTTTTTCCCCCGATGTCTACATCTAGGATCATTGAGAAAGGGACAAAAACAGTCATTCTTCCTCTTCTTTTTTTCAGTTGAGTGTCAGTGCTATCAATTAGTTTTGTGTGGTGTCTGAATTCATAATTAATAAAAATTTTATTTCTTTTATTTTAAATCATGCATGTTTTATATGAAAAATAAAAATGCATGTTCAGGAATGAGATATAAAAGTTGAAATTAATATCTCCTATATATTTTTCCTATAGTTAAGTTTATTTTCTTGTATTTTCCTCCAAGATTAATACTGTTATTTTTTGGCACATAGGGCGTGTTTATGTACATTTCTAATAGACATGAATTTGGAAGACTTTTATCAACTGCTAATTACAATACTTCCCATTATAACAATGACCTCTGGCAGATTTTTGAAAATCCTGTGGTAGGTATTTCATACTCAACTTCATGTATTTCTTCTTTTCCTATAACTCTAAATGGATGTAAATCAGTTGGGTTAATAATATGAAAATGTGGTAAGAGGCTTTAAAAAAGTTTAAAGTTTAAAAAACAGCTTAAGAAATATAATTAATTGTGTCTTTTAAAAATATTTTGAATTATGTATTTTAATATTTTAAATTATATTATTTTTTAAAAGACACAATTAATTATATTTCTTGACCAAGAAATTTTTTTGTTTTTTAAAGATTTTATTTATTTATTCGACAGAGATAGAGACAGACAGCGAGAGAGGGAACACAAGCAGGGGGAGTGGGAGAGGAAGAAGCAGGCTCACAGCGGAGGAGCCTGATGTGGGGCTCGATCCCATAACGGCGGGATCACGCCCTGAGCCAAAGGCAAACGCTTAACCGCTATGCCACCCAGGCGCCCCAAAATTTTTTTAAATTAAGACATATATTAGGTGTGGGGAAAGGAATTATCAGTTACTATGATTTTTCTCAATATTTCTATTTTATATATTCAAAAACATCATAAAAATTTTAATTGTAATTTCGGAAAAACTGTTTATAAGTAGCTCACATATGACAATATTACGTTTTGATTTTCAAGCAGAGAACTCAAGAAGTTGGTTTAGGAAAATACATATTATTTTCTCATTTTATTTATTTTTTTATAACAATTTTGTGAATGTACACCAAAGACAGCCAGAGAAGATTTCAGAGTAAGTGGATTCAACATATGTAGAAAATCTGAAGTTGAAGAAATTATTTCCTTATAACTCTAAAATTATTTCATATCTTAAATTTTTGAATCATACAGGAATTCATTCCTTGTTTGTTTTATGAGAGCCTATTTTCTTCAATCAATTTGGAACATTTATTCAAGGGAAAATACTCTCTCTAGTAATCATCTCTGTAATGCTACTGTTCATGGTTTTCTCCTTGTCAATAGTAAAAGTTTTAAATTACAGAGACAATCAATCCACCTAATCAGAATTGTCTTTTATTTTGTAGGAGTAGGTGACATCCAGGAATAGTAAATTTAGTGGTCTCTGAAGACTGTTCGATAGAAAAAGAATGTCTTTTCACATTTTTGTATTTTAAAAGTATTTTCATTTTGGGGCGCTGTGTGGCTCAGTCGTTAAGCGTCTGCCTTCAGCTCAGGGCATGATCCCAGCGTTCTGGGATCGAGTCCCACATCAGGCTCCTCCAGTGGGAGCCTGCTTCTTCCTCTCCCACTCCCCCTGCTTGTGTTCCCTCTCTCGTTGGCTGTCTCTCTCTCTGTGTCAAATAAATAAATAAAATCTTTAAAAAGAAAAAAAGTATTTTCATTTCATCTTAGCTGCATATCTTAATCTTTCACAGAAGTGTAATTAAAAAGAGGTTTTTTACATTGGTGAGGGTGGAATTACGTATTTTTCTTTGGCACTGAGTGTCTTGGTTGTTTTGAAGAATAGAATTATTTTATTTCTTGGGTAATATTAGTTCCTGAAAAGATGTCCCAAATTATATCCTGAATTGTAGACATTTGTGTCAGAATTCATATCTTTGGAGAATATGAAATGAAAACATCAGAAGTAAGTAGGAATTGCTTTTCTTTCCATGGCTTTGTTTTGTTTTTGGTAAATTAGCCTGATCGATAATGCCTCCCGAGGAGTGTCCCATAGCAAAATATTTGACGATTGTCCCATTACCAGTATTTCTAAGAAATGAGTAAAGTCACAGTTGGTTCAATGATATTTGAAGAGTAGCCTAAGATGAGAAGTTAATGCCTTACTGTAAGATCTCAGGGATTTTTTCCTTTTATTTTGAAAAATCAATAATGATGCATAAGAAAAAAATACTTAAAGATTCTGAAATGTGATGAATATTTTTTTTCTAATTTCCCACCATATTTTGGAATCAGAGAATAATCACCATTGAAGGGATTAATTAGATAATACAGTAATTTGATTCTTACATTTACATACTATGTATAAATGAAATTGATTGAATAATTTGAAGATAACTTTGGTTCTTCCATATCAAAAATATCTGAGCTACATATAAGCAAAGATGTGCAAAACTGAGAATGGCATATAAATCATCAGGGCCTCTCTGAAATCTGACCTCAAAAGATATATTTCAGACAAATATTTCTGCAATGTATTTTGTTTGGAATTATTTTGAGTCTGTATCTCAGTTCTTCCCTCCTGGCTCCCTATATTTGTAGCTTGTAAAGAGAAAATTAAAATTTTTGTTAAACATGTCTAAATACATTTAAGAAGATATCTTTTTTAATACTAAATCACTCCATATTTTCATATATACCTTCTAAATATGTGGTTTTTAAATAAAACACTTGACCCAGGAAAAGGATTCCTTAGCTTATGTTGACAAAAATTGAGATATCTTAGTATGTGGTTCATGTATCAGAGATTAGTCAAAGAGAAGAATCAGGTTCCTGAATTAGCATGAAGAGAAGCTATTTCTCAATGTTTGGTTCTATACCTTAATTTTAGTAATTAAAAGAAATGAAAGGGTTAGTAACCCATGATCATTATTTGCTACATATTAAAAACTGAAGTGAAGAGAAAATTTTGAAATAATTTTTAAAAATCAAAATTATTTTAGAGTAATTCACTATTAAAGTATATATGGGTAAGACCCTAGTTTATTAATTTGCTAATTTTTACTAATATTTGTTGGTAGGATTTTGTTTTTTATCATTAACTTTTAGGCATATATTAACCTATCCCTGTGAATATGCATAGAATACAGCCTATAAATCTAATTGCTGTAAGATTACTCAAATTTTAAAATCTTGAGGTATAAAACTTCATAAATAAAAATTTGATGTTTCATAGAATTATGTGAGCATATGCAGAATCAGACTATGTTTAAAAACATAAACTGTGATTTCTGAAAATTCCTTTTTTGTCCAGTACACATAGTCATTTATATCTTGAGCAATTTCTAAAATGCGTATACTTTGGATTTTCTATTACTTGGAAAAAGGTATTTGCTTTAATCTGTGCAATTGATTTTTTTTTTTTTTGGTAGGACTGGAAAGAGAAGTATATAAACCGTGATTATTCAAAGATTTTCACTGAAAATATAGTTGAACAGGTTTGTATTAATAATTACTATGATGTGTAGAGTACTTATGCCTCATTCCAGAAGGGAATAATATTACTGCAATATTGCGTTAGCAGAGGATGTTGTGAAAGTGCAGAAACCATCTTTTAGGTAAAAATCATGTAGCTTAATTACAAATGTTATAGCCTTAAGGGTCATATAGTTGTAAAAATGTAGAACATGGAATTGAACAATAATTTTAAGATCATGCCCCTTTTTTGGCATGCTTCCAAATGTAGCTATTTCAAACCACGAAAAATAAGGAACCTTTGGCAAATCTCTGGTGTAGGCACATTCAGTAAGTTTATCTTTGAAAGAAATTGAACTTAAAGAGTCTCTTCTCAAAGGTGTTTTTTTTTTAAATGAACTCTAGATTAGTGTTCCAAACTGTTGCTAATAGCTTATTTCAGAGAATGTAAGGCATCTTTGATTCTGAGATGCTCTGTTATTTTGTGTACTATGAGAAAGAATAAGAATACTGCCAATTAAACTAGGACACAATGTTTTCTAGTCATTTAGAAACTATTTATTTTATACATACTGGAAGAACTAATTTAGACTTATCAAGGTATAGATGTTATCATATGTCATAGAATACTGTATACATAATAACTTTCATTTCAATGGCAAATCGTAAATTATTTAGAAAACATTTCAAAGAGCAGATCAACTCAAGGGCAACACCAGCTCCATGCGTGCATGTACAGGCACACACACAGATATTACATACACACCAGGTAAGACAGAATGAAAATTTGCCGTATATATACACTGTAGTATTACAACTACATAGCAGTGGCTGCTTGGTCAAATGTGAGTCTAAGATATATCTTGATTTTACAGATGTTAAAATGCAAAAAAGAAAAAAGTCTTAGCATTAAAGAAAAGCTATATTATTTGTAACAGTAATGTCAGTAATGTTGAGCAAACCTCTTAAAAAGGCATCTAAGTGAGATGAATATTCAATAGTCCATCCTGTTATTTTTGAAATGCCATTTATTATTTAAAAGATACAAACTATTATTCTCTTAATGGTGATGCCTTGTTTTATAGCCTTGTCCCGATGTCTTTTGGTTTCCTATCTTTTCTGAAAAAGCCTGTGATGAATTGGTGGAAGAAATGGAGCATTACGGCCAGTGGTCTGGGGGGAAACATCATGTAAGTGGTAACTTCACACAAGTGAATGTGGGTTAGAAGCAGGGGTAGATTATTTAGTCACTTAGAGGGGATTTATCTCTTTTGTCATGTATCTCTGACTCCTAGACCTAAAAGCCTGTCAGGAGAACTCTGGTAGCATTTAATCTATCTGGCCTCAGGTTCTCATTTATGTATGTAATTACACTGGATGGTTTCTAAAAGTCAGTGTCTCCAGGCTGGAATGGTAAGGTAATATTTGTCTATTTATTCTGTGGTATTGGTGTTCTCCAGGGCCACTTTTTATTCTCTGCATTTTCACAGTGAGCTATAGTGAAAGTACCAAGACAAAGTTTATTTGGTTGACTGCCAAAGCTTTTTGTGTGTGTGTAAACATTGGAAGAAGGAATCTGTTTGAATGCCATTGGTGTAATTCAGTTTTGCATTTATATTCGGTGTCAAAGACTTGGCAGGAAGTATTGCTGTTGGTGGTTCAATGTGTTTCTTTTCCTCTGAGAATCCACAGACGCCTGCTCTTTAACAAGGAATTCCAGGGGAATACTCTGGAATATTACTGTCTCTGCTCAACTTCATACCCCAGCTAGTTAGCTGACAAGGGAGACAGAAGTTCAAAGTTTGAGGAAGAACTTGAAGTCAGCAGGTTGTAGAATAATAAAAAGCAATCATGGAAGGACTTTGGGTATCATAAAATTGAAGTGGGGAACATAGCAAGGAAAGCTTGTTTTCAGTGGTAGGGGATACAAAGGGCAGACAAGCAGAATCTTTGTCCATCAAGTAGCTCAGACTGCCTGAAGGGTTACTGTAAAAAACTAATTTTTTAGGAGGCATGGGAGGGCTTTGGAAATACGTTTTATTTACTTTATAGTCAGACCTCACATATATATTAAATAAGTAAGAAGGGAGTCTACTGACTTTGCAATGCTTTGCTTCATCATTGATATATTTGCAACACCATGTTATCTAAGTTATTTTGATAGTTTTGTAATTAAAGCAGATGGTGCACCATAATTGAACAACTGTTATTTTTATTGTCTATTGTGATCTTGTGGTTGAAAAAAATTCTAAGGTAATATAAATGTGAATTGCATGTGGACCACACTTTATGACATCATTAATGCTGTTTCTAGGATAGCCGTATATCTGGTGGTTATGAAAATGTCCCAACTGATGATATCCACATGAAGCAAATTGATCTGGAGAACGTATGGCTTCATTTTATCCGGGAGTTTATTGCACCCGTTACGCTGAAGGTCTTTGCAGGTTATTATACGAAGGTAGTTATCCTCCCATTCCCCCTGTCTACCTCCTACTAGTTTTTATACAAATGTGCTATTTTATGTTTTTATTGATAAGCAAATCCATTGGTTTACTTTGCTTTTTTAGGGGTTTGCACTATTGAATTTTGTAGTAAAATACTCCCCTGAAAGACAGCGCTCTCTCCGCCCTCATCACGACGCTTCTACATTTACCATCAACATTGCACTCAATAACGTGGGAGAAGATTTTCAGGTAATTACGGCTTTGATTTTTTACGTCTTGTAAAAGAAATATGTCCTTATGAAAAGGCCTTTGCCTTATTTTTTTAGGTTCTGGTTAGATGGCATAACTTGAATTTTCCTGCTGATTAAAAATTAAATATATAAGCTGATACACTTATTTGTTCCATCTCTTTTAGGGAGGCGGATGCAAATTTCTAAGGTACAATTGCTCTATTGAATCACCCAGAAAAGGCTGGAGCTTCATGCATCCAGGGAGACTCACACATTTGCATGAAGGACTTCCCGTTAAAAATGGAACGAGATACATTGCAGTGTCATTTATAGACCCCTAAGTTATTTACTTTTCATTGAATTGAATTTTCTTTTGGAATGGATGAACATGTCTTTGAAGTTGTGCTTGAGAAGATGAGAGGAATATTTAAATAACTTCAACAGAACAACTTCACTTTGGGCCAAACATTTGAAAAACTTTTTTGTAAAAAATTGTTTGATATTTCTTAATGTCTGCTCTGAGCCTTAAAACACAGATTGAAGAAGAAAGAAAAAGTAAAAACAAATATTTATTTCTATGCCTTATTGTCTCTGAGAATAATGACAATTTTCTGAATTTGTGTTTCAATTGATAAAATATTCAGCTATAAATGTACAAGTGACAAGAGACTAATAATGTTTTATTATTAAAAAAGCATGAGAAGAATTTTATTTATAAACATGTAAACAAAATGAATATAAGTGAAAATTGGCAATTTTTGAAACATTGGAAAACTGGAGTTATAACTGAATTTGTATGCAACTAATTGTGTAAGTACTTTTTTGATGACCTATAAAGGTGCCTTTTATAGTAGTTACTGAAGGAATACAAAGAACAGTAAATATTTCTCCTCAAGAAACTTAGTACAGAATACAACTGAGGTTTAGAGCCAATTGTAAACATTTTTGTTTAGGTTGTTAGACAGGGTTTTTTTGTTGTTGTTGTTGTTGTTACATTTGTATTAGAAATCAAACCCTATGTTCCTTCAGATTAATTTTCCAAGGAGGATTATATTGAATAGGTATTAGATTTAGGAAAGTTTTCAAGCCTTTCCATTTTGTAAAGTATATCAAATATCAACAACTTAAGATCAGCAAGTGTCCTTAAGTCAAAACAGGCTTTTGATTTTTAATTCTGGAAAATAATGAGGAAAAAGAAAATTTCATGAGATTAGTAGTAGCATTTTATGATTTTTAAAAAACTTTGTTAAGTACTTGAATTTTATATCAGGAAAATAAAGTTTGTGAGCCTTTCTTCTTCTCTTTGCCCTTTGCCTCCCTCCTTATTCTTTTTTAGAGAAGGTTATTTACCTTTTTATCTTTCCAGCATAGTCTATTTTATCCTTCCTACTCTTTTTGTTACCTTTTCTTAGTCCCATTTTTAAAAATTCCCCAGCACAAAAAAATTTGTGACCTGATTTTTCACCATTTCTCTGAGTGAGGTTTAAATATACTCATTGTAGCTACTGTTTTTAATTTAAAGGTTAAACTTGAAAAAAAGTTCTAAGTCATGGTGCCAAAATAAATTTTTCTAACACCATGTGTTAGAAAATTATGAAAAATAAAATAATTTAAAATAAGTTTCTGGTGGTCTCTTTATTACTGGTGATTTATCTTTAAAAGAGAATGTATGGATGGAGTATCCTAAAGGAATGTCTGGATGTAATAGGCTATGATTTTTTTCATTTTGATTGGTGAATTTACTGACATTATAACTTAATGAAATCTCTACTTATTGAATTATGAATTGAATTGCAATATCTTCAATCTCATAATGACTAGGGATTGATCTAATTTATTTTACAAGTGAAGAAATAGAGACAAAACATTTATTCAATATATATTTATCTATTCAGTGGTGTATTTATTTATTGACTCTTCAGATCACATTTATTAGGGGAATGATTTTTTTTTATTGTGTTCAATTAGCCAGCATTTGGTACATCATTAGTTTTTGATGTAGTGTTCAACGATTCATTAGTTGCATATAACACCCAGTGCTGATCACAATACGTGCCCTCCTTAATACCCATCACCTGGTTACCACATCCCCCTACCCCCTCCCTTCTGTAACCCTAAGTTTGTTTCCTGGAGTCCAGAGTCTGTCATGGACAGACTGATTTCCCCCCCTTCAGATTTCCCTCCCTTCCCTTATGGTCCCCCGTGCTATTTCTTATGTTCCACATATGAGTGAAACCATATGATAATTGTCTTTCTCTGCTTGACTTATTTCACTTAGCATAAATCCCCTCCACTTCCATCCATGTCGATGTAAGTGGTGGGTATTCAGCCTTTCTGATGGCTGAGTAATATTCCATTGTATTTATGTATTCAGTGGTGTTTTCAAGTCCCTACTGCGGGCCATGCACTCTTCCAGGCACTGAGGAGATAGTGATGATCAAGATTATAATTACTGGAAGATGGATTTAGGAAATAAGGAAGTTGGGTTCTACCTCTTTTCTCTTCTTCGGTGGCACTTAATACTCGAAGTAAATTCCTATAGCCCATCAATTTTGTTGAAGAGACGTGTTACTAATTATTTCTGAATTACATTACTATACTTCAGGGATGGTATTCTATTTTTTTATTTTTTTTTATTTTTTTTTATTNAAGTCCCTACTGCGGGCCATGCACTCTTCCAGGCACTGAGGAGATAGTGATGATCAAGATTATAATTACTGGAAGATGGATTTAGGAAATAAGGAAGTTGGGTTCTACCTCTTTTCTCTTCTTCGGTGGCACTTAATACTCGAAGTAAATTCCTATAGCCCATCAATTTTGTTGAAGAGACGTGTTACTAATTATTTCTGAATTACATTACTATACTTCAGATGGTATTCTAAATATGTAACAACTGGTATGTCATGGATGCCAGCCTATCAGAGCAGACTGTGGTTATAAAAACAGAGTCCAAGACGTGTAATGTCCCTTGTAATACACTTCAGAAGAAAGACATCTGCTAGATCCTAGTTCTTTTCAGTTGTGGTTGACATGCGTGACAACCTATAGTAACTATTTTAATCTCATGCTGTATTTTCAGAAACTGGATCAAGGCAGTCAACAGTATTTTCTATCTTCCCTCTTGTCCCAGGTTTCAGGAAATGTACTTTTAAAAAGAACAATTCATAATTAGTGAGGGAAAGTGTGAAAAATCACCGTAAGAAGATCAGTAAATTGGAAAGATGGAAAATAGGTAGGATTGGATGAATGGAGATAATTGTCACTTGAAGCACACTCAGCTCTGGCAACTACCAATCTGTTCTCCTGTTTCTGTGAGTTCATTTTTTTTAGATTGCACATGTAAGCGATATGCAGTGTTTGTCTTTGTCTTTGTCTGACTTATTTCACTTAGCATAATGCCCTCAAGGCTTGTCCATGCTGCCACAAATGGTAATATTTCCTTCCTTGTAAAGATTGAATAATACTCCCTTGTATATATACCACATTTTCTTTATCCATTCATTCATCTGTGAACACTTAGGTTGTTTCCATGTCTTGGCTATTATAAATCATGCTGCTGCAGTGAACATAAGGATGCAGATTGCTTTTTGAGATAATGATTTTCTTTCGATACACTCCCAGAAATGGAATTGCTGGATCATATCATTGCTATTTTTACTGTTTTGTGGAACTGAAATCTTTTACTGTGGATATATATATATTTGTGTATTAATTGTTTAATATAAAGAAAAAAGAGTAGAAAGAAAAGGGGAGAATTCCCATAACTAATGTAATTTGAATAAATGGAAGTATATTGATGTCAATAGTAACTATTTGTGTTTATGGATACATGTTTGTGTGTGTGTGTGTGTGTGTGTACTTGTATTTCCAGAGAGCTTTAAATGCTCATATTGGTGGCTTTTTTCCTAATTCTGAATGCGCATAGGAATCCCTGTGAGTATTTTTCCTTAATACAGATACTTTAGTAGTAGTCCAGTATATTAATTTTCTTGATTCTGCTTCATTTTTGGAAAACACTAATAATTTACTTGTCTTGGTAACTTACCGAAGAGATCAAATACCCCTCTACAGAATTAAAATAAGGAAAACTGTTACCATATGAATTGAGTCCATTCTGTCCATCCTAATGACAGAATCTCTTTATATATTCCTTCACTCCTATTTTCTTGTCTGTCATCTGCACTTATTAATTTCTCTGCTTGTTAAGCCCTACAGTCCATCCTGTATGACATTTTGGGGGCCTGTCATTCATCTGGAATATGGAGTGGTCTATTGAACAGATCTCTTCAAGTTGTAGGAAAAGCTGAATACAATTTTTAGTCACAATTGAGAGTCAGTCTCAGCAAATAGCCCTCTTTGACTAGATGTTGACTATTTTGGAAAATTAAAGTCTTTAAGACTTCATGAAAGCAGCCTTTGTCAAACAGCACTGTTTATCTGTGGTCTTTCAGAATAGCAAGCTACAGACTTCTTTTAGAATAACACTGTATTGAGAAAAAGCCCTTGGGGTGAAAAATGAGGAAAATGTATAAAACTCTTTAATGATAGCAATAAATTTGGATGAAATTTGAAGAGAAATACAAATAAGTAGTGAAAAGAGTAGAAAACTGCATGTAGACATGCTTTAAAATGCGAGGTACGATACAGCTTAATTATTCTAATAAAAGGAATTAGAAAAATTGGAAAAATGAGTATACATGCTAGGGATGTGTGGACTTTATAAATCTAAACTTTTCCTGACAGCTTTTTTTAAGAATTAAATTATATTTTTGTATCATTGTTAATATATTAAAATAGATTAAAATATATTCATGTGGGGAGCACCTGGGTGGCTCAGTCAGTTAAGCCGTTGCCTTCCCCTCTGGTCTTGATCTCTGGGTCCCGGGACCTTACTGTAGGGCTCCCTGCTCAGCAGGGAGTTTGCTTCTCCCTCTCCCTCTGCGGCTCCCCCTGCTTGTGCCCTCTTGCTTGCTCACACGCTCTCTCTCTCTCAAATAAATAAAATCTTAAAAAAAAAGAAAGAAAGAAAGAAAGAAAGAAAGAAAGAAAAGAAAACACTTCATGTGAAAAGTAGCTTCTTTGCTGATTTTTGAGGTGGTGGTGTTTGTTTCTTTAATAAATCAAGTAACTGATGATTTTGGCATGCTGTTGTGTCTCTGCTGAAAAATGGTTAACTAAGAAATCTGAATCTTTGTAATCTTTTGAAAATTAGAAAGGAATTTTGGCCTATTTAACAATACAAAACACACAAGTAATCAACTTAAAGAAGTTTTAACAGATGAAATGGAAACATCATGCATGCCATAAATAACAAAAAAAATACGGTTTCTTTCAAATCATCCTTACCCCAAAGTAAACACAGTTGGCCCTTGAACAATGCAGAGGTTATGGGCACCTAGACCACCCTCCCACCCACATTCCCCACACAGTGGAAAATACATGTGTAACTTTTGACTCTCCCCAAATTAATAGCCTACTGTTGATTGGAAGCCTTACTGATAATATAAAGTCTAACGTATCCTTTTTGTTATATGTATTATGTGCTGTATCCTTACAATAGGTGAGCTAGAGAAAATGTTACTAAGAGAGTCTTAAGGAGAAGAAAATACATTTACAGTACTGTATGGGAAAAAACCTCACAAAGTGTATACATGCAGTTAAAACCATGTGGTTCAAGGGTCAACTATATTAGATTACAAAAAAGGAATTAAGGGATAAAAAAGGAGAGAAAAATTTCATGTAGATTTGTGATGAGGAACGAACTTCTCTGTGCTTAATTTTACGATAATTTAAGAAGTATTTTTAAAAGACTTTCTTAACACTGATTTAAGTTCAGTAACTTTTAAAAATGCAGTGTGAAATGGTAGAAAGAATCCTTAAGGAAATCACATCGCTATATATAAGTTTGCATCTACACAGGAGAATTTTGCATTTGAAAAAGCTCAATAACTTCCAAGTGAGAAATGGACAAATTACAATGTGATTTTTTTTTTTTTGCTGAGCATTAGTGATTAGATAATTGAGTAATTGAAAATATATGCATATTTGAGACATGAGATTATCTTATTAAACTTTGTTTTACTAAATTATTTTCATCTGTTTACATAGTTTAATTTATAAATCTTGCCAAATTGTGACATCACAGCCCCATCTTGTGGTCAATGTAGATAACTAGTAGGGTCTAAATTTGAAACAAAAAGCAGAAACCTTAATTTTTTTTTAATTTATGTTTTTAAATTTTTTCTTAAAGGCTAATATGGATAAAAATGATAACACTGGATGATTTGGGGGAATTTCTTATTTATTTGGTAACATGATACAATATTTTAAAAGAAAGAATTAGATACCTTATTCTGAAATAAGGGATAGCTAATGTTATTTTCAGTTAGTTTTGAGGAAATAATGTTTTCTATTTTTTAAAAGATTTTATTTATTTATTTGACAGAAAGTGAGTGCACGTGTGAGAGAGAGTGTGCATGAACAGGGGAAGGGATGGGAGAGAAGGAGGGGGAGGGGCAGAGGGAGATGCAGATTACCTTGGGGATTCCAGGTGGGCTCCAGGCAGGGGCTCCAGGCCAGGGCTAGATCTCAGGTCCCTGGAATCATGACCTGAGCCAAAAGCGTACGCTTAACCCAGGCGCCCCTATTTGTTTTCTATTCTTTTTTTTTTTTTTTTAAGATTTTATTTATTTATTTGACAGAGATAGAGACAGCCAGTGAGAGAGGGAACACAAGCAGGGGGAGTGGGAGAGGAAGAAGCAGGCTCATAGCGGAGGAGCCTGACGTGGGGCTCGATCCTGTAACTCCGGGATCACGCCCTGAGCCGAAGGCAGACGCTTAACCGCTGTGCCACCCAGGCGCCCCTGTTTTCTATTCTTTAACCTACTTTGTAAACTGCTAATCTGTGTTCACTAGGGAATATGGGGCTAGACTAATGATAGAATCAATGTAGAAGTGGTCAGACTCAACTACAACTGATACAGTAGTTGGTTTTGAGTAGATAAAATAACTTACATTAGGACAGTTTCTGAGAGTTTAATTGTAAAAATAAATATATTTTTTAAAACTTCATGGTAGGCAAAGATAAATCACAATGATTTTTTCCTTCATAATCAGCCAAGCGGTAGTAAGTACATCAACGAGGACAGGATTCCTACAGTACAAAAATCAGGTGACTTGGACAAACTATGAAAGTTAATAATCTGTTTTGGCTTTTTGAGGATTAACGAAATGTGTTCCTGCTATAGTTGTTGACAGGAGGTGTACTAAAATAGTGCTAATTTACTCCAGCTTTCCTGTATTCAAATGTCGACCACACATCCTCTCAATTGCCTTTCCTTCCATTGGGTCACCCTGTGCCCTGGCTGCTTGACTGAATTCAGGTGCTCCCCCCCTAACTCTAGAGTGACTCTATTAATTTTCACATTGTCCCAAGACAGCTTCCCTGTTGATCTTCTGTGAGCTAAGAAAAGAGGAAATTTAAAAAACACATATATGTATTACTGGAACCTACATGATTTGGTTCCTGTGATAGCAAGTCTCCAGAGGTGGTCATCAATGAGCCATGACCTCAGAATTCCTACCTTTGTCCTGTTCCCTCCCACGCTGAATCCGGGTGGGTGTTCTGTGAAGCAGCTTAGCATGTTGCAAGGTGAGTCATGAGAGACCTTCTGGCTTTGATGTCTTGGAATATTCATTCTTAGGACACTCCCTCTAGAATCCAGGCGCCATTCTGTGGAATGCCCGGGCCACGTGGACAGGCCATGTACAAACACTCTCGAGCTACAGCTGGGCTGCTGTATGATTTGGCACCACGTGAGTGAATTATTTGGATATAATGAACGCAGTCGAATCTTCAGATGGCTGTTGTCTACAGGGTTGACTTCCTGCTGCAACCACATGTGAGTTCCCAAGAAAAATCCACCCGTTAAGCCCGGTCAACCCACAGAACCATGAGAAACATAGATAACCCTGTTTTAAGGCACTGAGTTCTGTCTAGCTTGTTACACAGCTGTGGACAACTGAAACAGGGAATAATTGCCTATACTGTCTCTCCAGTTGGGTCTGCTTTTCTGAGCACTTAACATATTGCATTGTTTATTTACCTTTCATTTTCCTCAATAAGGCCATAAGCAATTTGAAGAAAGGGATTGGGCCTTATTTAGTCTTTTCTGTTTCAGACCCTAGCATACATTCTGGCATATAGTATGCACTTATGTGTGAATAAGTAATGGAGAGTTGGTTTTGTGTCAGATCTTATTGTATTTGAATCAAAATGATCCCCGAAGGGAATAAGAGTTTTGAATTTAACAGATAGACCAAAAATAAAAATAAATCTGTTTCCAATAATGTGTACTTTGGTTTTGCTGTATGAGGTAAAGACTTGAGAAAGACTGTACAGTTTGTTCTTGAATAAAGTGATATGTAGGTGGCCTCAAGTTGGATAGAATGATATATATACTACAATGTTGTAAAAATAAACTGATATTGTTATTCTCAGCATTTTATGCTGAAGGACTGAGACAGGGAGTGATCAATTTATGAGTAACTGCTTTAGTTGCCATATGTGTATTAGACTTTCAATAAGTATTTTGAATTGCATGAGTTTGGTTTTACCTATCTTAAAACAGTTTTCAGCAAAATGCCTTAAAAAGCATTATGCTTATATAGTGACTAAAAACTCTGTATTTTATCATCCCACTTTAAACTGAAAAATATAAAATAGGAAAGTGGAAAACAGTGCATTTTGAAACTTCAAGGACAGTGTGGCCTTGATGTGCATTTTCGTTGGAACTACCATTGTTACCATGGTTACACATTGCACTGCTGTTGGGTGTGGCTCGTTGATTTTGACCAAGCACCTTTTTAACATCTATTCAGTGTGCTCCTAGAAATGTGATGAATAATGGAATTAAAACTTCATAATTTCAGAAGTATGGACCTGTATGAATCCGATCAAAAAAATGAATTGTTTAGAAGAGTTGTGATGGAGATGTCAGAAAAATCCAGAACTTAGAAACTTCTTGAATGCGTATAACTAATAGTTTGAATAAAGCAGACTTGGGGAGCAGTATTTTTATACAAATATGGAAGAGATATTTTTAACTATTTAAAATTGGTTAAGGATTGGGATGCCTGGGTGACTCAGGGGGTTAAGCTTCTGCCTTCGGCTCAGGTCATGATCCCAGAGCCCTGGGATTGAGTCCAGCACCAGCCTCCTTGCTCGGCAGGGAGCCTGCTTCTCTGTCTACCTGCACTTCCCCTGCTTGTTTGTGTTCTGTCTCTCTCTCTCTCTCTGACAAATAAATAAATGAAATATTTTTAAAAATTGGTTAAGGATTTGGCAGATCTGAGACATTTAAAATGTAACAATAGTGAATTCAAGTGTGTAGAGACTTGGGAGAGAGCAATGAGATTTAGGAGTTATAATCAATCTAATTATATTTCAAAACAAGAATGTGACAAAGGACATAAACCCACATCTAATTTGCCATGGATTAGAAAGGTCACATCTACTAATTTGGGACATTTGTTTTGACCTTAAGATGTCAGATTATTCTATTATTTTTAGAAACTATGTTGTGTGCACTGTTTTTCAGTTTCATACTTCAACAGACTTTCTTGCAAATATTCAGTCCAATGTTACACTATCTTTTTGAGGTTTAAATGAGTACAGGACAAGAAGTGTATGTACTTGTCTATGTGACATGATTAATTGGTATCCACTCTCACATGCATGTAGCCCAGAATCTAAATCTTCAATGATGGTTTACTTTTGTGACAGTTTCATGTGCTTTATACAGCGTATACATATGCTCCCAGATTTCCCACTCACAGGTGGAACCATGTGACTGCTTTTGGCCAGTGGCTTATGAGCAGAAGTGATGTGGATCACTCCCAAAGCCAACCATTTAAGAGCCCACAGAAGTGACCCTTGAAGCATATATATTGAGATGTCTGGGTCCTGAGTCACTATTTGGTAGGGAGCTTGCCTTAACAGGTGCCAGGCCCACAACAGATGCATGTGAGACAGAAATTAAGTTTTATATGTTAAGGTTTCAAGGCTTTCAAGATAGCTTATTTTTACTGGACTAATAAAACCAATCACATGTTTGAGAAAATGATACATATTTTGTTTGGAGAAGATGGATTGAGGTATGTATTGATTTTACAACAATAAAAACCTAGAGTTATTGTAGGGTTTGGTGATTTAAATTTGCTCATCTGACAATAGAATCTCAGGATTGGAAATAGTCTTAAAAGCTAGGTAGTCCAATCTCTGCCCTCCTCCCACCCTAAATAAATCCCTTTCAAGCTTCCTTGGTTGATAATTATTCAGACTATACTTGAAAATTTCACCTAGTGAATGTTTGTTAGGTATTGTTACATGCCCATGATGGTACCTGAAATTATAGACGTGCCTTTTAATATGAGCTTATCTTTCAAATATTTAAAGTGGTAATCACCAACATTCCCTCTCTCACCTTCACCCTCTTCGCCTCACCATAATATCTTTTCCACACTTAAAATATCATATTCTCCACTAGTCCTTATATGACCAGCTTTGGACTTCCCTCATGCTCAGTGTGGCTTGCTGATTTTACAAAGTGTTAATATTCCACTTGGAATGATCTGTCAATATGTCCACAGACGTTTGATCACTCTGGCCTGCCTTCAGCAAGAATCCTGTTACGTTGGTATAGCCAGAATTTCCCCTTTCCCTGATGTTGCCTCTTAGGAATTTTCCATCAGCTGACCTCCACCCCGCTCCTCAGGTATAAACTCCCACTGCCCATGCTGTGTTCCATGTTGAGCCCAATCTCTCCCCCTCATTGCAACCTCCCACTGCAGTGGTCCCTATACCTATTGCAATGGTCCTGAATAAAGTTTGCCTTACTGTACTTTGATAGTGTCATTAAATAATTTGTCTTTAACAAAGATGTTATTTCTATCATCACACAATGCTTACAACCTATGCTTAGCTTACTGCGTGAGGATTTTCAGCTAATTAATGGAACCGTGGTGAATGAAAAATGTCTAATCAATCTTCAAATGGCAATCTAATGAAATCTCAAGCTTTCTATATTGGAAGACAAAAATAACCAACTTCTCCCTAGCTTACTACATCCAGAGACCTGACCCAGGGCTAAGGCGGCCATGTTGGACCTCATGTGGTCGCACAAAAAAATAGTTCACGATTATAGACAGCCTTGGTTCCAGCCAAGTTCCCGCAGTCAATTGTTTCCAAAACACTAGAACACAGTTTGAGAAATTTCCTGAAACTTCAAGGTGTTCTCTCAGGTTATTAATACAACGAGAAAGAAAAGGTCATTTAGTTAACCTCCTTCCCATGTTGATGACAGATCACTTGGCCTCTACTTGAGGATTTTGTAGGTTGCTCATCTGTGGATGAAATGCTTTTGTTTTTTGTTTTGTTTTGTTTTTAAGATTTTATTTATTTATTTGACAGAGAGACAGGCCAGTGAGAGAGGGAACATAGGCAGGGGGAGCGGGAGAGGAAGAAGCAGGCTCCCAGCAGAGGAGCCTGATGTGGGGCTCGATCCCAGGACTCCGGGATCACGTCCTGAGCCAAAGGCAGTTGCCTAACGACTGAGCAGCCCAGGANCTCCCAGCAGAGGAGCCTGATGTGGGGCTCGATCCCAGGACTCCGGGATCACGTCCTGAGCCAAAGGCAGTTGCCTAACGACTGAGCAGCCCAGGAACCCCTGAAATGCTTTTGTTATCAGAATTTTCCATATATCGAGATGATACAAGTTACCCTCTTAACTTCTTCCTGTTGGCTCTAGTTCTGCTTTCTGGGGGAACATAGACTAAGTTGAATGTCTTTTCCATGTGTTAGCAATGCAAATGGATTGTAATTTTCCTAAGTCTGCTCTCCAAAGTAAACATTTTAGGTTTTTGCAACCATCTCATCATCCTGTCCTCTGTGACTCCCTGCTTTTTTCTCCTTTGTCAACATCACACTTCCAGTGTGTCTTCAGAGTAGGGCATAGACTATTGCAGTGGTCCTGATCCCCTCCTTTGGTCTAGTCAGTGTACTTCTAGAAAGAACACCTAAGATGTTATTAGTTTTTATAGGGCTCATACCACAGTGACTTAAAAGAAAATACCAGATAAGTGGTTTTCAAACCAGGCTGCAAATTAAAATCACCTGGTGAAGCTTTTTAAAAATACTGAGGCATGGGGCACCTGAGTGGCTCAATTGCTCAAGTATCCGACTCTTGATTTCAGCTCAGGGCATGATCTCAGGGCCCTGAGATCAAGCCTGGCATCCAGTTCCGCACTCAGCGGGGAATCTGCTGAAAGAGATTCTCTCTCCCTCTGCCTCTTTCCTCCACTCTCTCTGTCTCTCTCAGTCTCTCTCCAAAATAAATAAATTTAGGGGCGCCTGGGTGGCGCAGTCGTTAAGCGTCTGCCTTCGGCTCAGGGCGTGATCCCAGCGTTCTGGGATCGAGCCCCACATAAGGTTCCTCTGCTAGGTACCTGCTTCTTCCTTTCCCACTCCTCCTGCTTGTGTTCCCTCTCTTGCTGGCTGTTTCTCTCCGTCAAATTAATAAATAAAATCTTTAAAAATAATAAATAAATAAATTTTAAAAAATAAAATAAAAAATACTGATGCCTAATGTCCTGGCCCTAATGAAATAAACCAGAATCTCTGGAGGGAAGGCCCACATACAGGTATTTTTTTTAAAGTGCTTCAGTGATTCTAATAAGTAACAAAATGTGTTTTGCTCTTAAATGAGGTTTCTCTCAACTTGTATGTAAATGCGATTTTTTAATTTGTATGTAAATATCAGATTTTGTTCTGTTCCAGTGTAATTACCTCTAATAATAGGATTCCCAGAATATCCAAATGTAATTTTATAAGGTCAATTTTCAACTAAATTACAACATTTAAAATTGCTATTGATGTCCATAAAGTGTTTAGAAAAATTTGGAAAGGATTTTGGAAAAAGCATAAAGATTAATTCATTTCAATTTAATATTTCTTATTCTATTGAATTTCTGCACAACATAATTTATACTGTATATAAAAGCATCCTGCCATCATAGTATGAATAAACTTGGGTGATTATCAATAGCAAGTGACATGGCCCAGTAAGCATGGGATAAAAGAATGGTTTTCCAAATTCAAGGTCTTTCCAAATAAAACAAGCATTAATGCTATGCTAGTTGGCTCTCTTTTTATTTAAAACACTGGGTTGTAAGGCATATCCAAATTAAACTACTTTTTAGTCCTTTGACTTTTGATATCTTTCAGCCGTTAAAAGGAGCGTTCTTTCAGAAAGTTTGGCAGCAGAAAGCTTTCAGTCTGGCACATCTGAAATTAATCACAGTATTGAGTAAGAGTTAAGAAGAACAACTGTAATTACTTTAATTTGCATCTCTGAGGCATTTGGCAAAGGCATCTTTTTTTTCAAAGTTGTTAAGATCGCCTGAATATTGCAGTGTAGTGAATGAGAAATTCACAAAAGTCAGTGTTATCAGTCCTTTATTTAAAAGGCCAGGAGCAGCCCTCAGGTAGTAACACCCATTATTCTTGGTATGTTGAGTACATTATTGATGATCAACGTGTACAATTTTGAAGGCGTTAGTTCATAGGCTAAGGCATCCTACGTGGATATTTATAGTATCTGTCATACCTATCTGTAAAATGAATTACAGATAGTCCGAAGGAATAGTGTTTTGTTTTGGGTTTTGGTTTTATCCAAAGGAATAGTGTTAATACCATTAAATTGAAGATACGAAAGGTCAGAAAACATTTGTAGGAAGTAGTAAGAAGTTTACGGTAATTGCACATAAAACTTATCATTAAGCGCCCTTGATGGCCAAGTCAAAAGAAGAAACATAGTGCTTATCTATGTAGTGGCCTCTTTATAAGGCCATAAAGGCATTCCTCTCTCCCCAGCTACCCAGTATCTGTTTTCTTTCTTTCTTTCTTTCTTTCTTTCTTTCTTTCTTTCTTTCTTTCTTTCTTTCTTTCTTTCTTTCTTTCTTTCTTTCTCTTTCTCTCTTTCTTCTTTTTCTATCCCTGTATTTATTAGGCCTTCACCTAGAGATTCAGTCTTGCTTGATTTTAACTCAATTCTAATCCTGTCTCTGCTTCAGGGGTCCCCAAATAGATCAAGTAACAAGTTAACATTGATGCTTATTTTCCTTTGACTTTTTCCATTCAGATCTGTTAACCAAGTTTTATTTTGAGCCTGTGGAGAAATCATACACTCCATTTGCTAGAACTGGATTTGTCTTGTTCTTTTTGTCTGAATACCTTCCCAGATATCTTGATTCTCATTGCTATTACCCTAAGACTGGCATCCTGTCAGGACTAGGGGCCAATTTGTGCTTTAGAAAGATAGCAGTTAGCCTTTGCCACACAAAAGACTCATGGATCTGTGAGTCCCCTGGGCTCAGTTTAATGGGATTTTCGCTACAAATATCTTATTTCCCTCCCAGGCCTAGTGGGCTAATCCCAGCATGTGTTCCTCATGGCATGTATAGAAGCATAAGAGGGCAAAAGGAAACCACAGAAGGCCTTTCAGGGTCTAGGTTTTGAGCTGGCACATCATCACTTTGACCTTATACTTTTGCCAAAGCAAGTCACGTAGCTGAACCCAGACTGAGGGTTGGAGAAATATACGTGGAACCTTTAGGAGAAAAACTGCAAAGTTACATGGCAGAGACTGTTGAAGCAGGAAGGATTGTTGAAAGGTATAAAGCGCTATTTCGATACAATAAAAATTGTGATTTCAATTTTTACAATGAATTACTGTATTCCCAAATCACTATTTTGACAGTAGAGTGCTGGTTCATTTATCAATTCATTTCTTTCAACAAATATTTGAGGGCCCAGTGCAAATGCATTCGCTTTTTCTTCGGACTCACCACATAAAAGTCACATAATCTTAGACAACTCACTTAAAGGTTTGTTGTTGTTTTAACCTTTTCTGGTTTTGATGTATAGTTCTGTACATTTTAACATATGTGTAAATTCCTGTAACCACCACCATAATCAGAATATAAAATAGCAGCAACACACCAAACAATTCCTTTTAGTTGCACTTTTTGTACTTAAAATCTCCCCCTGCTTCAAAATACTGACACCAAATAATCTCTCCTCCTTCCACATACTTTTTGCCTTTTCTAGATTGTCATATAAGTGGAATCATTCAGCGTGCGACTTTCGNAGAGGAGCCTGATGTGGGGCTCGATCCCACAACGCCAGGATCACGCCCTGAGCCGAAGGCAGACGCTTAACCGCTGTGCCACCCAGGCGCCCCTAGTTGCACTTTTGTACTTAAAATCTCCCCCTGCTTCAAAATACTGACACCAAATAATCTCTCCTCCTTCCACATACTTTTTGCCTTTTCTAGATTGTCATATAAGTGGAATCATTCAGCGTGCGACTTTCGGAAATTGGCTTCTTTCCCTCAGTGTAATGCCTTTGGGATTCATCAATAGTGTTGTGTATATAAATAGTTCCTTTTTATTGCTGAGTAGTAATCTACTGTATGGATGAATTACAGTTTTCTAACCCATTTACTTATTGAAGGTCATTTGGGTTGTTTCTAGTTTAGGTGACTATGAATAAAACTATAAATATTTATGTACATGTTTTGCATAACCACAAGCTTACATTTCTCTAGAGTAATAGCTAAGAGTGGGATAGCTATATTATGTGGGAAGTATATAATCNCTCCCCCTGCTTCAAAATACTGACACCAAATAATCTCTCCTCCTTCCACATACTTTTTGCCTTTTCTAGATTGTCATATAAGTGGAATCATTCAGCGTGCGACTTTCGGAAATTGGCTTCTTTCCCTCAGTGTAATGCCTTTGGGATTCATCAATAGTGTTGTGTATATAAATAGTTCCTTTTTATTGCTGAGTAGTAATCTACTGTATGGATGAATTACAGTTTTCTAACCCATTTACTTATTGAAGGTCATTTGGGTTGTTTCTAGTTTAGGTGACTATGAATAAAACTATAAATATTTATGTACATGTTTTGCATAACCACAAGTTTACATTTCTCTAGAGTAATAGCTAAGAGTGGGATAGCTATATTATGTGGGAAGTATATAATCCATTTATGGTCAGAGTACATGATTTGTATGATTACCATTCTTTTGACTCTGTTAAGGTTTGTGTTATGACACATGATGTGGTCTCAAGGTGAATGTTCCGTGTACACATGAAAAGAATGAGTATTCTGCTATTGGTGGGTATTCTATTGGTCCAATTGTTTGATGGTGTCATTCAGTTCTATGCCTTATGATTTTTTATCTACTAATTCTATTCATTACTGAGAAAGGAGTGTTGAAATCTCCAAGTACAATTGTGGGTTTACATGTTTCTTTTGTCAGTTATATCCATTGTTGCTTCATGTATTTTGAAGCTCAATTGTTAGTTGCAGACACTTAGTATTGTTGTTTCCTAATGTACTGACCCTTTTATCATGATGTTATGTCTCATTATTTCTGGTCATTTTCCTGGCTTCGAAGTTTACTTTGATAATAATATAATCATTCCAGTTTTCCTCTGATTAGTATATTAGTATATTATAGCTTTTGCCATCCTTTTTTGTCTTATATCATTATATTTAAAGTGGGTTTCTTTTTTTTTTTTTTTTAAAGATTTTATTTATTTTTTTGACAGGATCAGAGACAGCCAGTGAGAGAGAGAACACAAGCAGGGGGAGTGGGAGAGGAAGAAGCAGGCTCATAGTGGAGGAGCCTGATGTGGGACTCGATCCCAGGACCCCAGGATCACGCCCTGGGCCAAAGGCAGACACTGAACTGCTGTGCCACCCAGGCGCCCCATAAAGTGGGTTTCTTATAGACCACATGTATTTGTTTCCCTCTTCTCTATCTGACAACTCTGTCTTTTAATTAGTATGTTTAAACTATTTATCTTTAAAGTAGCTATTGATACGTTTAG
>NC_048223.1:3780756-3804210 GCF_002007445.2 Ailuropoda melanoleuca
CCAGGACCCCGGGATCACGCCCTGGGCCAAAGGCAGACGCTGAACCGCTGTGCCACCCAGGCGCCCCATAAAGTGGGTTTCTTATAGACCACATGTATTTGTTTCCCTCTTCTCAATCTGACAACTCTGTCTTTTAATTAGTATGTTTAAACTATTTATCTTTAAAGTAGCTATTGATACGTTTAGAGTTAGGTCTACCATTTTATTGTCTGTTTTCTGTTGTCCTCTTTTTCGTTCCACTGTTTGTGCCTTCTTTTGGGTTGATTAAATATTTTAAGTACCCCATTTTAATATTCATTAACTTTATGTTTATTCTACAACCCACCAGAAATGTTATAATTTTTACTTTCAACCATTTAAAAAATGTACAGTCTACTTACACAGATTTTTACCATTTGTGTTGCTCTTCTTTTATTCCCAAATCCGTTTCCCCCTGGTATCTTTTTTCTTTCACCTAAAGAAACTCCTTTTGCAATTCTTTCATAGAAGGTTTTTGCTGGTGATGAATCCCCTTAGTTTTCATTCATTTTATAATGTCTTTATTTTATTTCGTGAATGAAAGTCATCTTTCTAGATAGAGATGTCTAGATTGACAGATCTTTTAGTACAATATCATTTTTGCTTCACTGCTTTCTTTGTGATGACAGATCTACAATCATTTAAATAGTTACTTTTCTATATGTAATGCATTATTTTTCTCTAACTGCTTTTAAGATTTTTATTTATCTTTGATTTTCATTAGTTTGATTTTGATGTGTATGAGCATGGATTTTTTTTTTGTTTCTAATTTTTTTTCTTTCTTTCTTTCTTTCTTTCTTTCTTTCTTTCTTTCTTTTTTTTTTTTTGTGTGTGTGTATCCTGTTTGGGGTTTACTGAACTTCTTATATCTGTAAGTTTATATCTTTACCCACATTTGGAAAGTTTTCAGGCATGATTTCTCCAAATATATTTTTTTCTGCACAATTGTCTTTCTTTTCTTTTTCTGGATCTCTAATGACACAAATGTTAGACTTTTTGATGTTGTCCTCAGGTCTTAAGACTATTCGTTTTTTCTTTAAACTTTTTCCTCTCTATTGTTCAAGCTGGGTAATTTCTATTGATCTATCTCCAGTGCCATTAACTTTCTTCCTCTATTGTCTCCATTCTGCTGTGTAGTTCATCTAGTGATTTTTTTTTTTTAATTTTAGTGATTGTATTTTTCAGTTCTAAAATTTCTGTTTGGTTCCCCTTTAAAATTTCTATTTCTCTTTCTATCTCTCCATTTGTTTTAAGAATGTTGCTACATTTTTGAGCATTTTATGATAACTTCTTTAAGGTCTTTGATAATTTACCATCTGGTTCACATTAATTGATGTCTGTTGATTTCTTTTCCATTGGTAAATTGTCAGATTTTCTTGATTCTTTTATAAGTTAAATAATTTGGGGTTGGATGCTAGGTATTTTGAATATTAAGTTATGAGGGTCTAGGTCTTGATCAAATTCTATGGAGAATGTTTTGTTGTTTTGTTTTGTTTTGTTTTAGCAGGCAGTTGAGGCAGTTAGGTACTGGCTGCAATGTCTGAAATGCTTATGTGGCCTGTAGTTCAAACGTCCGTATACTGCTTAGAGCTTTTGTTATGTTACTCAGCATTCTCCTGCCTGTGTCTCACCTGGGAGCCAGTCTGAGGCCTGGGTGGTTGTTCACCTCTTACTTCAGTCCTCAAGGCTTTTGGTATACTGTTCACGGTCAGATCCACTACTCAGCTCAGGAGTAAGCCAAAGGGTTCATATAAAATGTTTTGGGGTCCTTTTCTTTCTCTACTGTCTTCCCTACACTGTCTGGCTTCCAGGATTCCTCCTTCCTTGTCCCCTGCTAGTCTCCTTATACTGCATACATGTCCTCAGTCTGCTTCTGCTTCCAGATGCAAGTGGCAGGAGGATGGAAGGGGAAAAGGAAGATTTTCCTCCATGGTCCTTGAATCACACGGTTTCTCTGATTAGAGAGAAGGATTCTCCTCCCTTCAAGTATCTATCTCACGGTTGCAGCTTCAGGAGTGGGGTTTGCTGAAGGTAAAGCTGAGAAAGAAAGAAAAAAGACCATGAATTTCCCCACACTCTGTCCTCCTGTTAGAGGTTCCACTTTCTAGCACTAAGACAAAAAAACAAAACAAAACAATCCTCTTGGAGTTCTTTTTGTCCATGCCTGCTACGCTATTCTGGGACTTGTGCTGACTCAAAGACAAAAAGATATGAGTGGAAAAAGAACAAAACAAGGAAACTTTCCACTGATTTCTTCTACTTTGAGTTCTGTTTTTCTTCCCCAAGTCAGCTGCTCCCATGTACTTAGAGTTATCGTCGAGCATTCAGTCCATGCATTCTGGGAGGGACTTTTGGTCACATTCAGATGGTGAGAGAGAGTGGAGTTGCTTACTTCATCTTCACCAGAACTGGAACCCTCACTTAAGTTTCATAAACTTTAGTTATTTCACCTTCAAAGTGGGTGTGATTAATACCCGCCCTTTGTAACTCCCAAGATATTTACAGAAATAAACTGAAACGGCAAATTTGAAAGTGTTTTGTAAACTGTAAAGTACCTTGGAATTGTGATGATGGTGATATATTGACTTTTGAATACTTGTAGGCAATTTGAAAACATTTTATCCTGTTTCAACTTTATCACTTTTGGCGATTCCCTAAACATACATGGCCATGTTAATAAATATTACAGTGCTGGAAAAATTGGGCACCCATGTTAAACAAAGGTAAATAGGTTTCCCTACAGCAGGACTTCCTAGAGTCTCTGAGAGGTTACTGTACATTTTGTACTCCCAAGAAATAATTGAATTGAATAGATTTAGGGATTTGTCTATCAGCTATTTTCCTTGCTATAGGCCTTTTAAACAGAAATAAATGTAGAACTGTTTTATAAGCCCATTCTAGAAAACTCTTATCTATAGTATCTTTAACATTGAATAAGAGCATTGTAAGTTTTGGCCAAATCTTTACTCCTTTTTAATTGCCCGTCAAATGGAAAGCCTTTCTCAGTGACAGACATGTGGCTATAGAAAGAAAAGAGATTGGGTGGAACACGATGTTTTAAAGAAGCACAGATACAAAATAAAATAATGTATGTTTGGCTTTCTTTCTGAAGTTCCATTCAAGATTTTATTTTTCAAACCATGGTTTATTATGTGAGAATAATTAGAAGGCCCTCTTAGAATCGGGGGCTGCCGTGAAAAATCAGGCCGTGTACTTGTACTGTTTGTTATACTAGAGATAAAGCCCAGGTGTTTAGGAAAGTTTTATCTGAATCATTATTTACAACTCCTGCTTCTTTCAGTTAAGAAATAATTTTAAGAATTTAGGAACATAACACAATAGTAAATAGTATGGATGTAACCTCATTTTCCTTGTTGGACTCCTACTTGTTTCCTATCTTTAATGGTCAAAACTGGACACAATTCAAAATCATTTTTCTCTTTCAATTTAGGTTTTTGTGTAGATAAGTTTATATAAACAAAAAATGCAAGCAGAATCAATATTTATTAAAAGAGAAAATGAAGACAGTATAGCTTTACACAAAGAGGAATTTGATATTTTGAAGGTAAAGCGTGGATGTTAATTGATGAATCTATTTAAAGTCTCAAATTCACTACAAAAAGATCTAATTCTAGAAAAGGGTCATTAAAATACCAATCTATTGATTTATATGTATACTTTTAAAAGTAGTAAGAAGAGGAATTTACATTTACTAAAGACCTGAACTTTGATCAAGAATCATCTTTTTAAAAGGTAATCATTATGCATTTTATCACATTATAATCCAGCTCTAATTATGGCCCCAGTTCACCACTACTTCTCCCTAGAGAAATTTATCAGTCCCATGTGCTCGTAGTCCATGCCACGCAGACAATCCTGAGGTTCGCCATGCATGCATTTTGAGAGTACAGACTGCCCTGACTTGCTGGTTTACAAGCCTAGGATAAATAAAGCATAGAGAACAGTAATTCAAACTTACCACAGTAACAGCAAAGTCACATTTGGGGTCAAGCCTAGCTATATCCAGCATCTGACCAACATCTGGCTTGTGTAATTGAGAGATCAACTGTACTCTCTAAGGAACAGCATCTGATGGACCCCAGCGTAAGGCAGTCTGAAAACAAACCAGTTTATTTTTATTTAAACAATGTACGTATCTCATCTTTTTCTTAATTAGAGTCAAAACTTTTGTGAGAGACTCTATTACAAAAGGCTAATGCACTCCATATTTGTACAAAAGTATTTCATTTATCGATTGTAAGTTTTGGTGCCTCTTTTGTATTGTCATCAAGCAATCCAGAATGTCAGTTTATGGGCAGGTGTAAGCTTTGGCTGTCTATGAGCCATTCGGATTTCTCATCTCCTGTCACTATCACAGCTGGGAAGTGGAAATATTCAATTTCTCAACCTTCCCTGGGTGGAACACCACATCAACCTAGACTACTGGTCTCTGGAGAAAAAACATATTGTGGAAAAATGGAATTTAAAAAGATTGTGGACATGCCCTGGATTCCAGTAAAATTGTATCTCTATTTATTACGGAACAAAATATATGGGGTTTTAGTGTCTGAGGATTAAAGTAAGCAAGAAAAGATTGTTCTTCAGGTAGTCAATATAGCAATTTTTTTTAAACAAAATCATTTCATATCTCTTTTCAAAATCTCGTTTAGTTTTAGTTTGAAACTGTTGTTCAAAAGGTAATCATCTGTGATAAGAGACCCAAGCTGTTTCAGAAAGCCCCTGCATCAGAAAGCGAGCCATGAAGAGTCGCAGGCTGTTACACTCACTCTTCAGGGCAGCTGAGGAAAAGTGCTAGTGTACTTCAAGTCTAGCTTATTTCAGACGNACTTCAAGTCTAGTTTATTTCAGAGGCTTCCTGAGGAATCAGAAATCTGAGTGAGGCTAAGGGAGACTGTGCCTTCTCCAGAAAACAGCAGGAAAAGTTCACCTGGGTGGCTCAGTCAGTTAAGCGGCTGCCTTCGGCTCAGGTCATGATCCTAGGACCCGCATCAGGTTCCCTGCTCAGCTAGGAGCCTGCTTCTCCCTCTCCCATCACCCCCNCTCTCCCATCACCCCCCCACCACCCACCCTTGTGCTCTCTGGCTCTCTGTCAAATAAGTAAATAAAATCTTGAAAGAAGGAAAGAAAAAGAAAAAGAAAGAAAGAAAGAGAGAGAGAGAAAGAAAGAAAGAAAGAAAGAAAGAAAGAAAGAAAGAAAGAAAGAAAGAAAGAAAGAAGAAAGAAAGAGAAAGAAAGAGAGAGAGAAAGAAAGAAAGAAAGAAAGAAAGAAAGAAAGAAAAGAAAGAAAAAGAAAGGAAGAAAGAAAGAAAAAGAAAGAGCAGGAAAATCTCAAGAGACAACAGCTGAAGAGACAGACAACAGTTGTCCTCTCATGCCTTGTGAAGACACAGAAAATACAGCCAGCTAAGACCCAGGAAGTGGGCTCTTACCAGACACTGAATCTGCTACCACCCTGATATCCAGCTTCCCTGTTTCAGGACTGTGAGAAATACCTGTTTGTTGTTTATAAGCTACCCAGTCGTTAGTATTTTGTTAGATCAGCCCAAATGGATGAAGACACTGCAGGGAGTGTCCTTTGTGGGTTTTTACATAGACAGTGACTGAGTAATCCTAATTATTTTCTGTCAATTTCTGCCAATTGGGAAGGGAAGGCAGGGGAGCTGTGGATTAGAAATACCAATGGAGGCAGAACTTCTGATGTTTAACAAAAATATGTCTTTCTGGGATGCCTGGACGGCCGTATTGGTCTCAGGTCATGATCCTAGGGTCCTGGGATCGAGTCCCCCATCAGGCTCCTTGCTCAGTTGGGAGCCTGCTTCTCCCTCTGCCTGCCACTCTCTCATCTCTCTCTCACAAATAAATAAATAAAATCTTTTTTTTTTTTTTTTTAAGCATGGCTTTAATTTGTTCCTAGGGGCCTCTGTTGCTGAAGGAGGGATTCTGCTTGGACCTTTTTGAAGCTGTGTTTAGTTGCAGTCACCCCTCGGCCTGTCAGAGTTTAGTTTTCCTACACAGCTAAGATGTACAAAGTACAGGCTGATGAAAACAACATAACAGTTTAATCAAAATTCACTGACAGGTTTGTGAGTTAAACTGATATCTGAGGTAGTGATACTAAGTGAAGAAAACAACACATTTACTTACTGGGTATTTATGTTTAATTTGGTGCTTGGTAGAGATAACCGCATTTAGTTAATTGAATGCAATGTTTTTTTGGTAATAAAAATATTTAATTGAGGTAAAGTTAATATACAGAGAAATCCATAGATTTAGATATAAAATTTGTAGAGTTTGGATATTTGCATATACCCATATAATCAAGACATAAAACATTGTCATCACCCTAGAAATTCTTCCTAGTCAATCGCTGAGTACTGCCAGCTACTGAGTACTATTCTACTGTATGAATACACCATGATTTCTTTATTCACAACTGATGGACATTTGATTATTTTCAGTTTTTAGCTACTAAGAATAAAGCTGCTATAAACATTCTTGTACACATTGTTTTGTGGAGATATATTTTTCATTCTTCTAGGGTAAATACCTAGAAATGGAATTTCTATATTACAGAACAGGTCTATGTTCAATTGCATAAGAAATTGCAAGACTAACTTTCAAACTAATTTACCAATTTATACTCCAGCAATGTATGAGAGTTCCAGTTGTTCCATATCCTTCCTAATATTTGGTGGTATTAGTCTTTTTTATTTTAGTCATTCTGGTGGGTATGTAATGCTTTCTCATTGTGACTTTAATTTGCATTTCTCCAATGACTAAGGGTGTTAAACATCTTTTCATGTGTTCTTTGGCCATTGGTATTTCTTCCTTTGTGAAATGCTTGTAAAAGCTTTTTGCCCACTTTTAAATTAGGTTATTTTCTTCTTGTTGAGTTAAAGTTGCTTATATGTAGAAAAAATATTTTCTCTCAGCCCATGACTTTCCTATTCAATTTATTAATGAATAGAATACAATGGTCAGAAATCTGACATTTTAATGAGCAGAAATCTAAAATTTGATAAAGTTATTGCATTAATTTTTAATACTTCAATAATCGATAGTTAAAAATAGTCTATTTTAAATAGTTTAGAATAGCTAATTTTAGATTCTGTCTAGAAAATTTTTGCTTACCCCTAGTTTGTGAAAATATTCTCTTATGCTTTCTTCTAGAAACTCTATAATTTTAGTTTCTACATTTAGGTCTGTGATCCATCTCAAACTGATTTTTCTGTATGTGTGGAGTATGGGTTGTCCCCCAGACAATACTGAGACAACACCCATCCTTTTTTTTTTTTTTTTGAAATAATTTTTAAGAAAGAGAATTTCTGGGTTGTTGTAGTCAACCTAATATAATGCTCATTAGATCACTTGCTGGAGCGGGGTCTCAGATGAGCGCATAGCCAACCTAGAGCCCAGCAGCTGCTCGGTGCCGGCCAGTGAACCCAGTGCCAGAAAGCAGGCCCCTTGTGGTTCAATATTATCCTTTTTGTTATTTTTTAAAAAGCAGAAATCCAAATATAAGTAAAAGTCTCTCATTATTTATTAGTTGGCAATTAATTTTCTTTTCTCACTTTCTAGGCCAACACTGAAAGAGGTCAGATCTAGATTGTAACGGCAGTTTGCAAGCTCCTGTCTAGAGGCGGCGGTGACTGAAGACTGAAGACAGTTGTCTCTACTTCCTCATAGAGACGAAGAAGTGATCGGGCTGCCACAGGTGGACTCTGCAAACAGAGCCTAGTAAGTATCTCTTGCATAAAAGGCCATAGACACTTAGACCTTGAATAAGCGAAATTTGTCAAGTAAAATTCCCCAACGCTTTGCACAGTGCAAAATAATTGTTTTGTCTTGTTGATTTTGTTTCAGAGTATGCTTTTCTGGAGTGAACATTTCCTCGTTCCCTATTCACATTGTTTCTTATCAAACAAATGAAATCATAGAATCATTGGTGGTGGCTCAGAAATCACCAAAAATGCCCAAGGCTCTTTTCAAATCATGAAACTAGAAATTCATTTGTACATTTATTAATCAAATATCAATTATTTATGGAATGCCTCCCCTGTACCAAGCACACTTTCAGGACAGGAATTCAGCAGTTAAAAAACAAACCCCAGGTCCCCATCCTCATGTAGTTTAATTTCAGGTTGTGATTAAGCCAGGACAACTACATTGATTCTGATTAATATATACCAACTGGTCGTCCCATCTCCACTTAGATCTCTCCTGAGCATCTCAAACCTACCACACCCAACACTGAATTCTTGATTTCCCTCTAACTTTGGCCCCGTCATGGACTTCTCTATTTCCACACAATGGTAACTCTACTCTGCCAGTTGCTCAGATAAAAACTATGGTGTAATCCTTGACTCCTCTCTTTCCCTCACATCTTGTGTCCCAAACATCTGCAAATACTTTTGACTTTACCTTCAAAATATGTTCCAAGAACATCCACTTCCTACTGTTTCCAACACTACATAGCAGTCTAAGCTACCACCAGTTCTTGCCAAGACTACTGACTGCAATCGTCTTCCAAATATTCTCTCTTCCCCACCCTGGTCTCTTACACTCTTTTCTCCAAACAGCAGTAGTAATCCTCTATAGCTTCCACTCTAGGTAAAATAAAACCTGAAGTGTACATGAGGACTGGCAATGACCTAATGATGGTGCCATTGGCCCCTTACTCATCTGCCCCTTACTCTCTCTATTCTGCCCTCACCCTTATTTTCTCCTCTTGCCTCCCGGGCCTTTTCTTGTCCTAGATTATGCTCAGCTCCTGTGTTAGTGTCTCTGTGTGTATTGTTCTGTTGTCTGGAATCCTCTTCCTTAGAAATCCATATGACTTGCTCCTTCATTTTCATGTCTCTGCTACTCTGCTGGCTTATCAGAGAAGCCTTCCCTAATTACCATGAACTATACATTTCTTCTTGGTCCAATTACACTATATCTTGTTACCTTGCCTTGTTCCTTTTCATGGCATTTTCCACTCTCTGACGTGTATTTATTTGTTAAATTAATAGCTTCCATTGAAATATAACCCAGGAGAATGAGAACTTGTTTGTTTTGTTCACTACTAAGAGTACCTAGAATAGCCCTTGGCATATAGTGGACACTCAATAAACCACTTTTTGAATAAAGAAATATATAATTGCATTATAGTATTACAAGTTTTAAGATTAGGGAAGTCCAGTATGCTAATAAAGCACAAAGAAATATCAAAGGAAGCTTTCAAAGGAAGTAATATCTAAGCTGAGTTGTGAAGAATGATAAATTAGACAGTTTAGGTCAGGAGGAGAGACTGAACGAAGTGGAATGGGGAAAAATAGTTCAAAGGATACTGAAGACTTGCTAAGGGCAATCACATAAACCGTGTAAGCCATGTATGCCTTAGACTTTACCTTAAGAGCAATGGGGAATTACGGAGGTGTTTTAGCAGATGAGTGTGGTCCACATTACATTTTTTAAAGGTCAATCTCCCTACAGAAATGAATTAGTTGTAGGGGGTTTTAAAAAAATGAACAAGCTGATCCCAGTTAAGAAGATATGGCAATAATCCAGGAAGCACATCATGATGTCCTTCAATGTAAGTATGTAAAAAGTTTGGCAGATTATAATAAAATGGGAATGCTGAATAAAACAAAAATGCATAATTGGTTGGATACAGGGAAAAGGATGAGAGAGAAGAGCCAGTACTTAAAACCAGATGTTTTTGTCTTGGGCAATTGGGTGGATGGTTCTGTCTCCTGGGACAAAAGCATGTTTGTATTCAGGAGAAGGTAATGAGCTCATTTGAATATGCTGAATTTGAGGTACCTTTAAGACAGTTAGATATATGGGCCTAAGTTCAGGAGAGAGGCTTTGCCTAAAAAAAAATATGAATGGGGGAATCTTCAGGATAAAGGTAGTATTTCCCATCATGTGGGTAGATGAAAATCCCCCTCCCCCTTCTAACCCCAAGAAGATTATTAGAGCATAAGATAAAGCAGTCTCCAGGTTCAGGAGTAATGACACAATCCAAGGAATTGTGGATGAGGGGGTCAAGTTTCTCAATGATATACCAGCTGGGGGGAGGGCCCCATGTTTATAGTTATCCTAGGAGGTTCTGTCCCTCCCACACAGGCTGACCACAGGCCACCTCAATAGGAAAGCAAAGCAGAAGGAAAAGACTTCGCCACAGAGGTATGATAAAAGGTATTCTGAATTTTGTAACATTTCTGGAAATGAATTTGAATACCAGAAAGTTGTGTCTTTACTAATACTGGTAGAGAAAACGAATTCAAACCTTGACCTTTATTTTCCTCCCTTCCTCAGTTTTAATGGTAAATATTACACCTACATTCCCTCCCACTTAAAATGTTTGTTTTGTTGACTAAAGCTGTCAACAATAGCAGACAACTCTGAAGATTTGGATAAAAAAATACAAAACACAGGAACTGTGTCTTATTAAATTCTATTGGTTGAATGCTCATGAAAGAATTTCCCATTTATGTGTAGCTCTGTATTGCTTTTATCGAAATCTCCAGGTCTGTGAAGGAGCCTTCTAATGACAATAACCACGTCAGGTCCCCAGAGGAAATAGTGCTCTGGGTTCCAGGGATCACCAAGTCTTTTCCAGTATCATAAGATATTTCCCTCCTCAAATCTCTCACACATTAAAATGGTAAACATCTTTGGTATAAAAGCAGATATGATATAAATATTTATAATTCACAGTACTCCTGATTCCTAAAATAATCATGAATATTAATATGAGAATTTCTACAAGTCTACTAAGTTTCTGTGCAGAGCCAATTTTAGAGTGAAAAAAACAGACACATGTGGTGCCGAGTGATTGTAAGAGCGGGTTCTGACAGTGAAGGGGCTATAAGCTGTAGACACTTATTTTACATAATTACTTTTCAAATACTGCCTTAAAATTTCTTTTTCCTGTATATCATTGAAGGTGTATTGGAGGACCCCTTTCCTAAAAAAAATACCTTTTCAGTCATATTTATAATTTAATAAAAATAATATCATTCCCTAATAGTGTTAATTTCCTATTCATTCTGAGCACACAACTTTTCCCTCTCATCTTTTGTCATCTTTCTGTTCCCTTTGGCCTTTTGTAATCATCATTTTATGCACCATCTTTATGCTTCAGACTACTTAGAATTTTGTTTCTTTCATGGAATCTTTGTCTCCAAGGTTTACCTGCATAAATTAAGTCGGAGTACCTAAAAACAGAACAAAACTAAACTAAAACCTTTGTTAAATACTTATTCCTGAAACAGCTTTTGTATTCACCTCAGCACCAACACATTGGAAATGTTTAGTAGAAAGAAAAGACATAGATTCCAAAACATTAGGCCCAGCATGGAGTGAAGGTTTCAACTGCACTGACTCCAACTCTTAGATCCTCCATAAAACATCAGTGTTTAACCTTTTCCAACTTGCCTCCCAGATTGAGAGATTTACTTGATGGACCAGAGCAACATTGGCTGTGGAGCTGGAGTTTATCTGGAAACTTTTCAACCAAACTGCTAAATTGAGGGAAGCACACAAGCAAGGCCACTGCCAAGCTCTGAAGAAACATAAGAATTTCAGTGTGAATTTGTGAAAATATCTGAATCTGCACAAACCAGGCAAGGATTGAGCTGGGGAAAAAGGAACCCTGCATCCTAAAATGATCTTTGCTCTTCCAATAACTAACTGTGTGAATTTGACCAAGCCCTTCCCTTCTCGTGGATCAAGCTCTTTGTCTCCTTGTATTGGAAGTGCAACTTGGGACTAGCCCATAGTTGTGATTTATTTGATTCACATAGTGCTCTTCCTTCCTCTCTCCCTCCCTCCTGCCCTTCCTTCTTACTTTTAATCAAAGATTCTTGAGCATTTATTTTTTGTTAAAGATTTATTTAGTTAGTTAGTTATTTGTTTATTTATTTATTGAGTGTGAGGGCGGGGCCGAAAGAGAGGGAGAGAGAATCTCAAGCAGACTCCCCTCTGAGTGTGGAGTCCAAGATGGGTTTCACTCTCACCACCCTGAGATCAGGACCTTAGTGGAAATCAAGAGTTGGATGCTTAACCAACTGAGGCACCCAGGTGCCCCAAAGATTCTTGAGCATTTAAACACTCCTCATAACAACAAGGAGATACCTCTACTCACGTATGAGAATGGCCAAAATCCAAAACACTGACACCACCAGATGCTGGTGAGACTGTGGAGGCACAGGAACTCTCGCTCATTGCTGGTAGGATGCAAAATTGTACAGCCAATTTGATAGACAGTTTGGTGGTTTCTTACAAAACCTAATATACTCTTACCATACCATCCAGAAAGTGGCCTCCTTGGTTTTTACCCAAGAGAATTAAAGACTTATGTCCACACAAAAACCTACACACAGATGTTTAAGCAGCTTTATTTATAACTGCCGACATTTGGAAGCAATGAAGATGTCCTTCAGGAGGTGAATGGATAAACTGCAGTCCATTCCAGACAATGGTATACTATTCAGTGCTAAACGAAATGAGCTATGAAGCCATGAAAAGACATGGAGGACTCAAACACATATTACTAAATGAAAGAAACTGATCTGAAAAGGCTACATACTGCATGGTTAGGGACTTAGATGTCATTCTGGAAAAGGTACAACTATGGAGACAATAAAAAGATCAGTGGTTGTCAGGGTTGGAGGGAGGAAATGAAGAATGAATAAGCACAGAGTAGAGGATGTAGGGCAGTGAAATTTCTCTGTATGATACTCTACAGTATGTCGTTATGCATTCGTCCAAACCCACAGAATGTACAGCGCCAAGAGTGAACCTCAGTGGAAATTGTGGTCTCTGGGGGCTAATGATGACTTAGTGTCAGTTTATCAGTTGTAACAAATGTACCAGTCTGGTGGGAAATGCTGGTGGTGGGGGAGGCTAGGTGTACTTGGGGGAGGAGGGCACACAGGATGCTTACTTTCCACTCCATTTCTGATCAGTTGCCATTTTTCTAAGATTGCTCCAAAAAGTCAAGTTTATTAATTTAAAAAAGTTGTTGGTGGGCATTTGGAATTGAGAAGTCATTTGATGCATTGGAAATAACATGGCATTTGGAATTAGACAAACCTGATTTGAAGCTGTACGTGTGTGGGGGTGTATGGGAAATCTTTGTAGCTTCTGTTCAATTTTGTCATGAACAGAAAACTGCTCAAAAAGCAGTCAATTAAAATAAATAAGCAAATACAAAAAGAAAACTAGGCTATTTTACATATAAATCTGTGTTTCCAGTTTCTCATAAGAGATTAGAAGATTGGCCATGCAGAGCCTGAGTTCTCACATGGCAAGACCAGCTGGGGCTAAGTGGTGCCACCTGGCCCTCTTCCCTGGGCTCACCTTTGCTGCTCACCACACTCGCCGCCAGGCCCCCTTCGGACACTCACATCCCTGACCTCAGTACATACATTGGTTTGTGACCTAAGGGATTTTAGGTTTGTGATCTCTCTGATGCTTTCCTTTCATCTCAGAGAGTCTGTAATTCTCAATGGCAAACCAACAATTACATCTTATTTATATTGCCATTTCAGCAGCCTGGCAAATAAGCTGGAAAACCTTAGTACAAGACCAGACTTAACTAACATAACCAGAAATTTGTTCTCCTCCAGATTTTCCTTGTAGGTGGCAGACTTTCTATACCATGTATCTTTCCACATCTTTTGAAGACACTGACTTTCTCTTTAACCACCATATCCTCATAACAAGATGATGTAATTAAAAAAAATGACCTCTTGTTCTCCGTTAGAACTGATTCTTTTTTTGAACTACAAAGCATGCAACTTTAAAACTTAAAATGCCATTGCTTGAAAATTTAACCAACTCCAGCTCAGGTAACTCCTCAAATGATCTCATTCATCTTCTAGAGAAATAATAGATCAAGAGGCTTTTTCTTTATTCCATCCCCATTTCCCATCTACTCCTCTTCCTTTACTCCCAGTTGTCCACCCAATACACACTTCTTCCTTTTGTTCCTTGTTCTTCCTTTCATCCCCATAATGTCTCCCCGTTTTCCATGCCCCTTCTCCTCCCTCAGCACTGTCTGCCTCTCCCCTCTCCATTCTGCCTTCTCCTCTCCCTGAGTGAGGGAGGAGAACCAGGAAACAGAGGTAAGGCAGGCACCTGGAGCCTGTTTCCAAGTGGTTTTCCATGTTTTCTGTTAAGTTCAGGGCCATTGGTATATTTAATTTGTTTTGCTTTTTTTTAAACCAGACAATGCATCCCACAACATTTTTATATCTAATTGAAATTGGAGTGATAGCAAGTATTATTGAACATGAAAAGTTTTCTGTTAACTTTTTTCGAATACTTCTTATAGAAGGAATCTGCACAACCATGTTATAAAGTTGGTCTCTGGAGGCAGGATTAGTGTTTGGGATCGTGAATCTTGTGGGAACTTTTAAAATAAATGTGTCTAAGGCTCAAACCCTTTAATTGGTTTTTCTTTGTTTCTGAATGGTGATACTCTGAAGCATTGTGAAAATTGTCTATTTCCTCTTCTGAGATAGATGACTATTTTCAGTGTTCCTCTTTATTATTATGCAATACTTACCTTGTGATATCTGGCTACAATCCATTCCCTCTCCCCTTTATAATTCAGGACTTTGCTGATCTTTGAAATAGATGTGTCCTTTTCAAAGTTAACAGGACCTGAATTTTTCTATTATTTCTAATTTACTGCCTTGTTTCCTTCTCTGGCAATGTGCTCTCTTCCTGAACAAAATTCTTGATTACAGTTGATTAATCTTCATTACTGTTCTGACATCAATAATTGTCTTTAATAAGAAATTTATATTAAAATTGGTTAAGTTTCTGATAGGGTATTGAGTTCCTCCATAGAAGCCAGATCTTCAAGATCTTGAAAGGCTGTTTTCTAATATTTAGTCTTTTTCTTTTGAACAAAATTGAGTCTCATTTTATTCTCATTTATGTCTGCCATAACCGACTTTAGCTTTCTACTTGTGGAAAGTCAGTTGTAAAATTAACTAGTCTGACCCCTGACAAGTCCCACTCTGCTTAAGCGTTTTGTTAGGGAGTCCAGTTTAAGGGGCTGTTCCAGAATACCTTCCAGGCCAGCTTGACGAGTTTTCCAGCAGCTCCTGTAAATTGTTCCATCCCCAAACAAAAGGATCAGGTAAATTAATTACTTTTACATCAGGCACTTACTAAAAGAAAAGAGGCTTATGTATTTGGGTGTTATAAACAAACAAGAAAGTGCCATTAACTATACTCTTTTCATTGTCTTTATCCCAGCATACATTAATTATAGGGGGCAGGCATTCTTTTCCTTGTAACAAGTATTGATTTCTGCAGCTGCTGAAAGTGATGCCCTCTTGCCATGGCTCAGGGACATAGAGTTACATTTTCATGTCTCAGGGAGATAAGGAGAGTAGGTTTGGATCCCTGAGCAGCATCTAATTAGGGACAATGTAATGTCACCCAAAGCAACCCTGGACTCTAACTCAGGGTCATGCATTCCATCTTGCTCCAACAAAAACTACACCCATCAAAAAACCCCCGACTTTTCACAAGACTCTCTCCCCCAAGCAGAAAACATGATTTTTCATTGCCTCATTTCTTGATAAGGTACACGTCTAATTACACTGACTCAAAGCTTTACCTCATAGAAGGAGACATGTTAAATAAATCTTACTAGGTATCCTAATCAGTACAAAGATATCTGATTTGTAGAACATTTTATGAGAAAAAAATGTATAAATAATTTTCATAATTTAAAAAGGCAATATCAGGGAGTGGCAAGAGCTCAGGCTCTGGAATCGGACAACTTTGATTTGAGTATTGGGTTTATCTTCGTTGTTGTTGGGTTTTGTTGTTGTTGTTGTTGTTTTTGGTGGGGGGGGGTGAACGTGTGCATGTGCCCTTGAGAGGGGATGGGGAAGGGCAGGGGAAGAGGGAGATAGAGAATCTCAAGCAGGTTAGTGCAGAGCCTCGGGCTTCATCTCAGGACGCTGAGATCACGACCTGACCCAAAACCATGAGTCGAACTCAACCAAATGGGCCACCCAGGAGCACCTCTCTGTGGTTTTAATATGGGTATACCAACTTAACATGTGTAATCTTGAGTAAGGAACCTATCCTTTGTGGACTTGAGTTTCCAAACTTACAAAATGTGTATAATAATACATTCATATTTCATAGGTTTGCTGTAGTGATTAGTTGTGTCAATTCATGTGAAGGACTTAGAACAATACCTTAGCATTAATTAAACACTAACTCTTGTTATTTCAAACCACTCTGGTTTAGCTTACATTTCCTTTGTGTATGTTTTAATAGTGTCCTTTTAGATGGTTAATGCCTACTAATATTTTGAATGTATCTAGGGTGAGTGCTGCAAGTAACATACTGTGTATTTCTTTTGCCTTAGAAGACTTGCTCAGCTCCTTTCTGGGATTGGAGCGTAATTAAATAACTGGAACCTTTCCCTTCCCCATTGTTGCTTACAGCTAGTATTTGAATTACCTAAACATATGGGATGTTGAAGAGAATGCAGACGGCATAAATAGTACTGGGGACCAGGATGACTGGAGCCTGTTAAGCCCAAGGAAGGCTATTTAAAAAAAAAATTTTTTTTTATTATTTATTTGTCAGAGAAAGAGAGCACAAGCAGGGGGAACAGCAGGCAGAGGGAGAAGCAGGCTCCCTGCTGAGCAAGGAGCCTGATGTGGGACTCAATTCCACAATGCTGGGATCATGACCTGAGGCAAAGTCAGACGCTTAACCAACCGAGCCACCCAGGCGCCCCCTCAAGGAAGGCTTTGTAGAGTAATTGGCTGAAGTTTCATATCCCGGTACACCAAGAACACTCAGGAAAAAGATATGATTTCCAGAAAGGACTTCTGAGAACACTGTGACCTGAAGATGAAGGTCTTGGACTCATTTCTCCAGCTTCTCTTGCAAAAGGCTCCTACCACTTTTTTTGGAATGCAGATTTGTAAAGGTGATGAGAAGGTATTTAGTCAATTATGTTCAATTGCGAGTGTGGATTTTTATAATAAAGCTTTGGTTAAAGTTTGTGCTCTTATAAGTTGCATTTGAGATGGTGAATCTGTTGCTTACTTTCATTAAGTTCTTTAAAATTTCCCAAGCTAGATTGAGCTCTCTATTCCCTACTCTGAAGGAAGTTATGCCACTGAGTAGTGAGTGCAATAAGGGTACTATATCTAGTAAAATGAAATTAATATATGTAAAAGAGCATGATAAATTTTAAAATCTAAGGTGACAATTGTGGATACTGTTTATTAATGAGCTGCCCTTTATACAATGGCTACTCTGCACCAATATATGTGCCAAGGGAGGGACTTTGCCCAGGTTATTTCTTATCTATACCCTCAGACCTGCAAAATAGAAATGAAAGCACTATTTTACAGATGAGAAAACGGAGACTCACAGAGGTTGGAACAACTTATCCTGAACTTCCTTGTAATTATTTTACAATCATTTAGGAATATTCTTTTCAAATACTATGTATGAAAGTGACTGCTGTTAGACCACTTTTTCCACAATCATCTGCATATACATAAAACATTTCCTTGATATTGTAATTTCAAAAAAAGAGAGTGTGATGGTTTTTTAAATCTTTTAAATTTTTATGGTTTTTATTTTTAAAATATCATTGTCCCCCCCCCCACCCCCCATTTTCTTTTTCTCGATCCAGCTTGATCCCATCTGATGACTCACTGGTTGTTTTAGCCTACCTAATCCCTGGACTCTCTCACTTACACAAATTCAGTCCAGAAGTCCAGTAGAGTTCCTCACAGAATTGGGCTTATTTCTCTCAGGCACCCTAGACTACAAAACTGGCAAGCACTTTTATTCTCATCCTAATTGGTGGGAAATATCCTTGATTTTTAAGCTCACCACACCTCCCAGAAATCTATCAGGGTTTATAAATTGTTAGCTTAGAAAATACCTGATACCCAGTAAGCAAATCACCTTGGAATGTCCCAGATGCAGTGAAATAGCTGATTCGTCATGATGTTGCTCCTTTCTCTGAAATGATTGCCCGCCCACAAGACCACACAGTCCTCTGAAGTTGGGAAATCTCTCCAGGGAAGAACTGATCTGTGGAAGGAGGAGTTCAAATCTGATATGATCACTTAGTGATGCTGCTGTTCAGATTTCTGAGACTGACTACTTATTTTAAAAACTTGTGCTATAGAAGTATGATTTTCCTATTTCTTTTTTAAATATCCGAAATACCACATTATGGCTTTTAGTCCATAGGAGGGCAATGTTGAGCTGCAGGAAAATCCTTCCAGTTTTGTGCAAAAGAACATATAGAACTGATTAATTTAAAAATTAATGAATTGAAACAAATTAACTAATTTAAACACACTGCAAGATGACAGTTATTTAATAATATCCCCACGTCGAATACCAACTGGCTTCATGTTTGTCATACTGGTGGTTAATTTGTAAATTGATGTAAATTATCCTTGTCACTTAAAGCCAAATGATTGCTGTCCCTTTGGAGAAGCCTGGACTTTCCTTTGTGCAGCTTTCTTTTTATTTTAGATAGTGGAAATTCTTAAATTCTTTACAAGTAGAATAATATCCATTTTTATTTTTATGCACAGTCTGCTGATGATGGCTGTGCTTCAAGAGATAAGAATTCTTGTAAGTTCAAATTTCTCATAGAGACCTTTCCCTAGGTTGAGAATTTGAGGTTGCCTTTAAATGCCAACCTAAGGCTCTCAGAGCAAAGAGTTAACCAAATGTAATATTTAAAGTGAGCTGGAAAGAACAAGACAAAATTAAATTTCGCCCAAATTTTGAGGTATAAAATTTGGTCATATATCAGAATTATTTCCATCAGACGAGTCATGGATGAATAAAATGCATTGTCATTTCAACCTGTATTGAAAGCAAGTCTATTTCAAATTTTTAAAGCAAGCATTGTAAAGAGAATTTCAATATAATTATATATTTGTGTGGGAAAGTAACAAATTTTATGTTGCTGTGAAGCTTTATCTGACTCTCCTACATTGAAAAAGCAATTTCTCTTGCCTCTGAATGGGTATATGTCCCATTTACCAGAGCATAGTGATAGCGTTCTGCTTGTTGCTGCCTGAAGGCATCATCAGGCTGCAGGAGGGTCCTGCATCTTGCTGGTGATTTAGTTCCTGAGTCCAAGGAAGCAATTATTAGAGCCAGCAAACCCTTAGATCAGTAATAACAGTCAACATTTATTAAATGCTTGCTATATATCAAACACTGTCATCTAATATCTAACATTTAATACCATTATTTATTTATTTAACCCTCATGAAAATGCTGTAAGTTCTATTATTAACATCATTTACCAGAGGAGGAAGCTGAGTTGCAGGGTGAGTAAGTTGCTTGTTTAAGGGCACAAAGCTTCTCAAGAGACACAACCAGGCACATTCCAGGGCCCTTGCTCCTCATCACCAGTTCCAGGTTAAAAATAGAGTGGGTCAGAGGTGCCTGGGTGGCTCAGTTGGTTAACCGTCGGCCTTTGGCTCAGGTCATGATTTCAGGGTCCTGGGATCGAGTCCTACATCTGGCTCCCTGCTCAGTGGGGAGCCTGCTTCTCCTTCTGCCTTTCCTCCTTGCTCATGCTCTCTCTCTTTCAAATAACTAAATAAAATTTTTAAAAATAGAGGGGTCAAAGACTAGGAGAAGTGATACATACAGCCTTTCAGAGGAAAGGGGGAAACATATAAATATTAGAAAACATTTAAAATAACCTCATTATCTTTTGTTTAATGTTGTTCTTCTTTAGATTTGGGTAGATGGGAAGGGGCAAGGGTGCCAATGAGGAATGTCATCATAACATTTACTCTTTCAGTCTACCTGTATGTCTTCACATTTATGATGGCAGAATTGTGTTCTTTTTATATCATAATAATATGATAAATGAATGATGATTTCCTGGAGGGTAGAAATTCCATTTTACAATCCTCTGTATCTTCCATTACACCTAATTCAATAGCATAATATGGGCATATGGTAGATTTGGAAAAATAAATAATTGATGACCAAAAATATTATGCAGGGTTATAGGCAGATATCTATAATGTCAAATGCAGAAATCATCGACTCACAATCTTTAATCCATAGCTTAGATCTGAGTAATATCTTTGGGAGATTTATTCTTCTTATTTACAACAAGGAAGAATTGTTTGGGTCTGAACTAATGTCTGGATGATTCACTTTAACCTTATCAGAGAAAGTAGATTTTATACAATAATCGGTAGGTATGTTTTTCTATCTAGTTATTTTACTTTAAAAGATGACCTCTGATTTGCCATTCTGAACTTTAAGACATATGGTAATTTGAACCTAATGCGATTTTCTAAATGGACATGGTTGGGATATATGCAGAGAACTATTTGACTAAGTGCTTTTAATTTCTCATCTAGAAGTAAGTAGCACTATATAATTCCCGCAAAATTATAGCCAAACACTGAATGCTCACTTTAGAGCATATATTTTTTCACTTTATGAGATTTAGAACATTATGTTAACTAGTATTTTTCAAGAAATTATACACAGGGAGGAGTGACTAGTTTAGTATAGTAAAGAAACCCTTCACAGGGAGGGGAATATTAGTGCACCTCTGGGATGTGTGTGTGTGTGTGTGCATGTGTGTGCATGGTAATTGGAAAGGAAAATAAATGTAGAACACCACAAAGTAAGGGATATGGATTTTATAGACAGAGGATAAGTAAAGAGAAAAAATTTAGAGATTAATCAGGGAAGGCACAGCCAAAGAGGACTGGATGGATTAAAGCAATTTGCACAGTAATTTTCCCATTTCCCTGTTCATCTTTGGCCCATTAATAAAGGGTTCTAATTGAATATGTGCAATGATAGGGCCCATAGGTCATTTCAATGACTCTGCAGCTGTGTGAATACACAGGACAGGTAATGCTGTCACTGGGCTGGCCCTGCATCACATGGGCATATAGGAGTATGTTTGCACATCCCACCCCATCCCACCCAGCAGTAGGCACCCAGGCTTCCCTGGAAACCTCTCATACTCGGGTTTCTCTCTAACACATGAAGAACTATGAGAAAAGTGCCAAAATTAAGAGAGAGAGAGAGAGAAGGCAAAGGGAAAAATAAAGGAAAGACAGTAAAAACATTTTTAGTTTGAAATTTGAATTTGGTTATATGAGAACAAATGGGGATTAAATCTATGTATAAAATCCTAACCCATATCACATTCCTGGCTTCCACACTGTATGTATGTTATAAATCAGTTAATAGGGACTTTGAGTGGAATCATTTCCATCATCCAATTTATTCCGAATCATGGATTGAAACTCATTCCTCCGCAAAGAAATCAGTAAATTTCTTATTCGAATGTGATTAAATCCAGGACCACTCAAAGCTGAAGGGGTCAAGCCTAACTGAAACTATTACCAGTGTCATTTTGAAGACCAGGAAATCTCACCTGACTAAAGGCTCACGTACTGTCTTCAGGAAGGAAGCCTTCCTTACTTGACATGGTCACCCTCTGAGAAAGCTGGTCAGGAAAAATTGCTAGGAGTTGATTCAGGATGTGAAAGACCCAAATCTTGACTCAGCTGTCTCACAGTTAAAAGATGAAGACATATTTTTAAAAAGTGGTTCCAATCTTTTTTATATCTAAACAAAATTTTTATTTTAGAAAACTTTTAGATTTACTGAAAAGTTTCAAAGACAGCACACGGAGTTTCCATTTGTAGTACACTGAGTTTCCCTAGGATTACTATCTTATACTACTATTACAGATTGGTCACAACTAATGGACTAATATTGATATATTATTATTAGCTAAAGTCCATACTTTATTTTTTATTAGTTTTTCTTTAATATTCTTTTTCTGTTCCCAAGTCCCTGCTAGAATACCAGATTATATTTTGTCTTCAGGTCTCCTGAGGCTCCTCTGGGCTGTGGCAGTTCCTCAGACTTTCCTTGCTTTTTTATGACCTTGACAGTTTTGCAGGGTGCTAATTAGATATTTTGTAGAATGCCCCTCAATTTGGGGTTGTCTGATGTTTCTCAGGTGAAGTGGGTTATGTTTTTTTTGGGAGGAAGACTACAGAGGCAAAGTGCCATTCTCACCATTATAAATTAAAGGTATATACGGTCCACGTGATGTGAACCATCATCACCTAGAAAAGATAGCAAAGGTGATGCTGTTCATTATCTGTCCCTCCTGCCCCGTCAGAGAAATACCATTGTCTCTCCTACCCCATAGCCGCCCTAACCATGTCTCGATGGTTTCCCTGGCCTTTTGCTGGAATTTGGCAGGTATATCAGTAAGCTCAGTAGAAGTATATTCTCTCATCATGAACGTTTCCGGGAATTGGGGGCTGCCCTGTTGGCTGGAGTTGCTGTTGCTGGGCTTTTGCTTTCCTTTATACTAGGGACAGATGGCACGTGGCGTTTGGTCTGTTTCACTGTCAATCACCACAGTATCTTCCTCTTCATCCCACTCCCAGGGATTTCACCTGTGAACCTCCCAGACAAGCTTAGTCGTAAGCGCCTTAATCCATGGCAGTTTCCGCCCTCCCCGATTTAAAACTGTCGGGCAGAACTCTCCAATTTATCACCCCGCTCTTCCACCTTGTCTGCCAGCCCTGAAGCTAGCACAGTAGCGAACACTAGCCTATTCTCTAACCCCAGCTCTTCTTCTAGCTCTCTAGGTAGACCTTCATCCTCTGCAAGGCTTTGGTGTCCTGCTGAACGGCACACAGCAGACCCCGCCCCGGCGCAACCACGTTTCTTCGCTCTGCGCAGTGCGTCTGCTCAGTACCGTCTGCGCAGTACCGTCTGCGCAGTGGCGCAAACAAGCGCATTAGACCAGCTGGCGTTTGCCTGACGTCCTCACGGCGAGGCTTGGTTCACAAGCTCTTACGTAAAGGCCACCTCTCCTCACTCGGAGGTCCCGGGCTGACTCGGCATTTCCCCTATGATGCCTCTTTCCCAGGGACCATTTCTTTGGTTGTCTGGCTGGCTGTCAATTGTTTGTCCACAACCTGGCGGAGCCTCCGGGGTATAACCTGAACCCCCCCCCCCCCCCGAAGGCCAGGGAGAGACAGAGGAGAGAAGACCACTCCAGACTGGTAGGTGGCAGGTTAAAAAGCAAGGGAACTTACTTACTTGTCTTGGGTGGCTGCAGCATGGGTAGATCTCTGTACCAACGCTAAATCTGAAAAGCTGGTAACAGAGGCCTTAACTGGTTTCAGCCATGTGTGCTGTTCAGATGGTCGAGCACCACATCATTATCTCAAGGCCGTGCCCTTGCGGCTGCTTGTGGGAGTGGGAGAGGCAAGTAGAATGCATATTCCAAGGACAGGGGAGGGGACAAGGAGCATCTGATTGCTGGAGTCCAGCTCTGGGGTCAACTGGTGGTTACATCCTCTTGGTGAC